>NC_041391.1:49848981-49851747 GCF_002162155.2 Triticum dicoccoides
TTCGCGATCCGTGGACATGCAGTTGCGCATAATCAAGGGACGTGCAACTATAGTTGTGCGCCTATAAGTAGACATGGAACCGTACTTACAGGCATAGTGAAAAAGAAGTGCAACTAAATTTTTGGTACTAACAAGATCCTGAGAGGTGGGTGGAGAAAAAGCTCAAAAGGCTTCACTAGTGATTAAAAAAACGGTGTAGCTGAAAAAACATAGGGAAAAATCAGGACTACACAAAGAAACTTCGACTAGACAACGGATCTACTCCCTCTGTAAACTAATACTCCATCCGTTCGGAATTACTTGTCACAAAAATGGATGTATCTACAACTAAAATACATCTAGATACATTTATTTCTTCAACGAATAATTCCGAATGGAGGGAGTATAAGATGAGAGAGGCTATATGATGGATGAGTTCACATGCTCCTGTTAGGTGGACCAATGAAACAGCGTGATGTTAGAGCTGGCATTTACTGGTTGGAGAAACACATGTGAGTTTGTGCAGGGAAAAGGTGGGCATGCGGGTGTGGGCCCGTATGAGGAAACAACGGCGTGGATGGCTACTAACGACGCTCCATCGCTACAGGTACATCACACAATTTTTTTCAGTTGGGATGCAATACTTCGGCTGCGTTCGGTTTGCATGTATAGAAAATACAGGACCAAAAAACTGCAAAGGAATATGATTGATTGTACAGTAGCAGACCATAGGGTTATAAAGCGAAGGAAGAGAAGCCTGCGGGGTGTTCGAAGCATAGTTGTAAAAAATACTTTGTTACTGGCCAAGACTGTGTAGGCCATGGCAGATCCTATGCTATTTTTTATCCGCATGTACTCTCTCAGATTGTCTTTTTCCTCATGCATGGCTGGTACAGTTCAATTGTTTATTTGAGTGGTGTTGCCTTCTCTCGGGCATCCGCCCAGAAATGAGGTTCAACTGGATTTTTGCAATCCTGTGGAATGAGCCCTCCAAGACAGTATTTCCTCCAAACTTCTGTAGCACTTTCCTACGAGGCGAACGGTTCAGAGGTAAACAAAACTACGGGTTTTCGAACATGCAGATTTCCTTTGTTTTTCCTGCAAACCGAACGAGGCCTTCGTGTGTGTAAGGGGTCTGGTAGAGATGTTCTAACAAGACACTTCCTCTAAAACCAAAGGCTAGCAACGCGGCTAAAAAAAGATAGCAACACACCTCGTGAAAAAGCTAGTGGAGCGAACGCTCTATTGTTTTTCCAGTTTTATTTACACTTTATGTTTGTTTTTTTCTATTCTCTTGTTTAAAATACATGTGCTAAAAGATATAAATATTGGACGTACGCTAAAGAGTGGATATAAAAAAGTTCATGTCTATTTGAAAAATATTTGTATATGTTTGTAAACAATGTTCATCATGTATTCTAAAAATTCAGCATGTATTTATAAAAAAACATTTCGTGCACTAAAACTTATTCATAGTGTAATTTAAATATGACCATCGTATAATATTAAAATGTGTATCATGTGTTAACACCTTTTATAGTTGCATGGCCATTTTTTTAATATGTGAATACTTTTGATTTTTTTTCATTGTGTATTAAAAAATCTTCATCAATTTTTTTAAATGTTCCATGTGTATTTTAGAAAATCATTTTTGTATTTCAGAATTGTTCATAGTTTAATGCAATACCATTATCATATACTCAAAAGTGTTCAATGTGTATTAAAAATGTTCAAAATGTATTTAAAAAATATTCAATATGTATTAAAAAGTAATATATCTTTAAAAACAGCGTGTGCTAAAAAATATTCGTTGTGCGTTTTAAAAAGAATCATCATCCACTAATATAATGTTCATAAAAATAAAAATGTGCTCGTGTATGTACTGTAAAATATTTGCATTTTTCCCAGAAAAAACTGTTTTTTTTCAGCGTGTGCTGAAAAATCATCATGGTGTATCTTTGAATTTTCAATATATATGATATAAAATGATCAACGTATTAAAAAAATCACCATGTATATAGAGTATGTTCTACATGTCTTTGAAAAACAAAGTGTGTTCAATGCATTTTCACCATGTATTTTAGCACATTTAAAAATTATTCACCGTGTTTTTAGAAAATTATTTGACAGATCTTTGAAAAATGTGCAATGTGTGTTTTAAAAAAGATGCAACGTGTCTTTTAAAAATATGCAACGTCCATTTGACAAATATTGAACATGTATTTGAAGAATGTTTAGAGGGCATCTAAAATATGTTCAGTGTGTATTTGCAAAAAATGTCAACATGTATGTTTTAATAGGAAATAAGAAGTAGAGAGAGAGAGAGAGAGAGAGAGAGAAGGGGGGGGGGAGAGAGGGAAAATGAAATGAAAAAATAGGAGAGAAAACAGAAATATAAAATGAAGAAAACCAATAAAAATGATAAGAGAAAAAAGAAAAAGGAAAAGGAAACCGAGACCGTCCCAAAACAGGCTAGAGGACCGTAGAAGGTTCCCAAAACCATGCGAAACAATTATTATTCGGCCGACAACTCATGGGAGGGCTCTACGCAAGTGCTACATCCACCTTGCAAAAAGCGAGATATAGCTTTTGTATGGCCTGATGCTGCTGAGACAAACGCACGAGAATGTGCGAGGAAAGGCGGTGGGGCCAGCATTTCTCACTTCTCAGATGGAGGCTAAAAAACACAATTTTGGCCTTATTAACGAAGATTAGCACAAACTAACCCTGCTTCCAAAAAATCATGATTAACGCTTTGGTGGGCAAATATCGAGGCTATGCGGCATT
>NC_041391.1:49852030-49873069 GCF_002162155.2 Triticum dicoccoides
CGGCATCGTGTTCGCACACGAACACGTCACGTGTACCCTCGATGCCGGGGTGATGCACCGCAGCTCACGTCGAAGGAGTCTCATCGAAAGCGCGATTCGCAAGACGACCAGAGAGAACTTTTGAGGACTCGAAACCCCACACTCCCTATGGGGGAGTGCGGAGGCTATGAGCTATGGGGGAGTGCGGAGGCTATGGGCTGCCCTAGGTCGGTCCTAGGCATGGGCTGCCACTGGGCTGTCCTGGGCATATATATGCTGACGGCTTGCCGTCGGCATAGATATGTGCTGTTTTTTTATTTTCTCTATTTCAATTCATTTTGACAACATTTCAAACCAGAAAATATGGGATTATGCAGAAATAACCCAGTTTATCATCTAAAGATACTCAAGATCATCATCATCATCTAAACATACTCAAGTTCATCATCTAAAGATCATCATCATCATTTAAACATACTCAAGTTCATCATCTAAAGATCATCATCGGCGAAACTTCAAGAACATAAGTATTGCAAGACATGGAACATCATCATCGTCATCTAAAGAAACTAACAAGTAGGAACATGAAAGGTATGGCAGGACGGCCACATGCACTGGTATCATCATCGACATCAGGCAAGACCCCCGCCGCCAAGACCACCGCCGCCAAAACCACCACCGCCAAGACCACCTCCGCCAAAACCGCCACCGCCAAGACAAGAACCACTCTACCAGATCGGAGTGACTGGGGTCGACGAAGCAGGAGTCGAGCCACCGGTCCCCTACATGTTTGAGAGAAGATTCTAACGGTAAATATGATATGATAGTGTTGAATGAACGAGAACTAGTTTGTCAGTAGTTAGGCAAATGTACTAACCGGACTATCACTGCCTAGTGCCACCCATTCATCGAACGTGGGCACGTGTTGGGTGGGGGTCCAATTTGTGGTGGATCTGTGCGGTTAGTCCCAGACGCCAGCATAGCCTGGATGCTAGTTAAACAAGCAAACTAGAAGGTCAGAAGGAATGAAAGTGCAAATTTTAGCTTGGTTTTAAGAGGGAAAAACTAACCGTCATCACTTGACGGTTGTAATCATCATTTGCCTTCACTCGTTGCAAGTACTCCCGCACCTGAAGATTCCTATGCTCGACAAAGGCCTTATATGCCTACAAAATTTAGGTTGTCTCTAAGTGGGCAGTGCTGAAAATAAACTGAAAAAGTTAGCATGCTGGCGGGATAAGGGAGGCTGCGAACGCCCCGTACTCTCTAACGGGCTCGGTTTGGTAGCCCGTGTTGGAAATATGCCCTAGAGGCAATAATAAAATGATTATTATTATATTTCCTTGTTCATGATAATTGTCTATTATTCATGCTATAATTGTGTTATCTGGAAATCGTAATACATGTCTGAATAAATAGACCACAACATGTCCCTAGTAAGCCTCTAGTTGACTAGCTCGTTGATCAACAGATAGTCATGGTTTCCTGACTATGGACATTGGATGTCGTTGATAATGGGATCACATCATTAGGAGAATGATGTGATGGACAAGACCCAATCCTAAGCATAGCACAAGATCGTGTAGTTCGTTTGCTAGAGCTTTTCCAATATCAAGTATCATTTCCTTAGACCATGAGATCGTGTAACTCCCGGATACCGTAGGAGTGCTTTGGGTGTACCAAACGTCACAACGTAACTGGGTGACTATAAAGGTATACTACAGGTATCCCCGAAAGTATCTGTTGGGTTGACACGGATCGAGACTAGGATTTGTCACTCCGTATGACGGAGAGGTATCTCTGGGCCCACTCGGTAATGCATCATCATAATGAGCTCAATGTGACCAAGTGTTTGGTCACGGGATCATGCATTACGGTATGAGTAAAGTGACTTGCCGGTAACGAGATTGAAAGAGGTATTGGGATAACGACGGTCGAATCTCGGGCAAGTAACATACCGATTAACAAAGGGAATTGTATACGGGATTACTTGAATCCTCGACATCGTGGTTCATCCGATGAGATCATCGAGGAGCATGTGGGAGCCAACATGGGTATCCAGATCCCGCTGTTGGTTATTGACCGGAGAGTCGTCTCGGTCATGTCTGCATGTCTCCGAACCCGTAGGGTCTACACACTTAAGGTTCAGTGACACTAGGGTTGTAGAGATATTAGTATGCAGTAACCCGAAAGTTGTTCGGAGTCCCCGATGAGATCCCGGACGTCACGAGGAGTTCCGGAATGGTCCGGAGGTAAAGAATTGTATATAGGAAGTCCAGTTTCGGCCATCGGGAAAGTTTCGGGGGTCACCGGTATTGTACCGGGACCACCTGAAGGGTCCCGGGGGTCCACCGGTTGGGGCCACCTATCCCGGAGGGCCCCATGGGCTGAAGTGGGGAAGGGAACCAGCCCCTGGTGGGATGGTGCACCCCCCTTGGGCCTCCCCCTGCGCCTAGGGTTGGAAACCCTAGGGGTGGGGGCGCCCCACTTGGCTTGGGGGGCAAGCCACCCCCCTTGGCCGCCGCCCCCCCTTGAGATCCAATCTCTAGGGGGCCGGCGCCCCCCCAGGGCCCCTATATAAAGAGGGGGGGAGGGAGGGCTGCGTACCCCTGCTCCTGGCGCCTCCCTCTCCCTCCGCACCACCTCTCCCTCTCGCTGAGCTTGGCGAAGCCCTGCCGAGATCACCGCTACTTCCACCACCATGCCGTTGTGCTGCTGGATCTCCATCAACCTCTCGCTCCCCATTGCTGGATCAAGAAGGAGGAGACGTCTTCCCAACCGTATGTGTGTTGAACGCGGAGGTGCCGTTTGTTCGGCGCTAGGATCTCCAGTGATTTGGATCACGACGAGTATGACTCCCTCAACCCCGTTCTCTTGAACGCTTCCGCTCGCGATCTACAAGGGTATGTAGATGCACTCCTCTCTCTCGTTGCTAGATGACTCCATAGATTGATCTTGGTGAAGCGTAGAATTTTTTTATTTTCTGCAACATTCCCCAGCAGTGGTATTAGAGCCAGGTTTATGCGTAGTTTCTTTGCACGAGTAGAACACAAATTTGTTGTGGGCGTAGATGTTGTCAATTTTCTTGCCACTACTAGTCTTATCTTGTTTCGGCGGCATAGTGGGATGAAGCGGCCCGGACCCTTAAACGTACGTTTACGGGAGACAGGTTCCACCGACTGACATGCACTAGTCGCATAAGGTGGCTAGCGGGTGTCTGTCTCTCCCACTGTAGTCGGATCGGATTCGATGAAAAGGGTCCTTATGAAGGGTAAATAGAAATTGGCATATCACGTTGTGGCTTTCACGTAGGTAAGAAACGTTCTTGCTAGAACCCTATTGCAGCCACGTAAAAACATGCAACAACAATTAGAGGACGTCTAACTTGTTTTTGCAGCATATGCCTTGTGATGTGATATGGCCAAAAGTTGTGATGAATGATATATATGTGATGTATGAGATCATGTTCTTGTAATAGGAATCACGACTTGCATGTCGATGAGTATGACAACCGGCAGGAGCCATAGGAGTTGTCTTAATTATTGTATGACCTGCGTGTTAATGATTAAACGCCATGTAATTACTTTACTTTATTGCTAAACCGTTAGCCATAGTAGTAGAATTAATAGTTGGCGAGCAACTTCATGGAGACACGATGATGGAGATCATGATGATGGAGATCATTGTGTCATGCCGGTGACGAAGATGATCATGGCGCCCCGAAGATGGAGATCAAAGGAGCTATATGATATTGGCCATATCATGTCACTATTTGATTGCATGTGATGTTTATCATGTTTTTGCATCTTATTTGCTTAGAACGACGGTAGTAAATAAGATGATCCCTCATAATAATTTCAAGAAAGTGTTCCCCCTAACTGTGCGCCGTTGAGAAAGTTCGTTGTTTCGAAGCACCACGTGATGATCGGGTGTGATAGATTCCAACGTCCACATACAATGGGTGTAAGACAGATTTACACATGCAGAAGACTTAGGTTAACTTGACGAGCCTAGCATGTACAGACATGGCCTCGGAACACAAGAGACCGAAAGGTCGAACATGAGTCGTATGGAAGATACGATCAACATGGAGATGTTCACCGATGATGACTAGTCCATCTCACGTGATGATCGGACACTGCCTAGTTGACTCAGATCATGTATCACTTAGATGACTAAAGGGATGTCTAATATGAGTGGGAGTTCATTAAATAATTTGATTAGATGAACTTAATTATCATGAACTTAGTCTAAAAACCTTTGCAAAAATATCTTGTAGATCAAATGGCCAACACTCATGTCAACCTCAACTTCAACGCGTTCCTAGAGAAAACCAAGCTGAAAGATGATGGCAGCAACTATTCGGACTGGGTCCGGAACCTAAGGATCATCCTCATAGCTGCCAAGAAAGCATATGTCCTAGAAGGACCGCTAGGTGAAGCACCCATCACAGAGAACCAAGACGTTATGAACGCTTGGCAGTCACGTGCTGATGATTACTCCCCATTCAGTGCAGCATGCTTTACAGCTTAGAACCGGGGCTCCAAAAGCGTTTTGAGAAACACGAAGCATATGAGATGTTCGAAGAGCTGAAAATGGTTTTCCAAGCTCATGCCCGGGTCGAGAGATATGAAGTCTCGGACAAGTTCTACAGTTGTACGATGGAGGAAAATAGTTCAGTCAGTGAGCACATACTCAAAATGTCTGGGTTGCACAACCGCTTGTACCAGCTGGACATTAACCTCCCGGACGAGGCGGTCATTGACAGAATCCTTCAGTCGCTCCCACCTAGCTACAAGAGCTTTGTGATGAACTACAATATGCAGGGGATGGTGAAAACTATTCCTGAAGTATTGTCAATGCTGAAATCAGCGGAGGTAGAAATCAAAAAGGAGCATCAAGTGTTGATGGTCAATGAAACCACTAGTTTCAAGAAAGGAAAGGGTAAGAAGAACTTCAAGAAGGACGGCAAGGGAGTTGCCGCGCCCGGTAAACCAGTTGCCGGGAAGAAGCCAAAGAATGGACCCAAACCTGAGACTGAGTGCTTTTATTTCAAGGGAAAGGGGCACTGGAAGCGGAACTGCCCCAAATATTTCATGGACAAGAAGGCCGGCAAGACTAAAGGTATATGTGATATACATGTAATTGATGTGTACCTTACCAGTACTCATAGTAGCTCCTGGGTATTTGATACCGGTGCGGTTGCTCATATTTGTAACTCAAAGCAAGAGCTGCGGAATAAGCGGAGACTAGCGAAGGATGAGGTGACGATGCACGTCGGGAATGGTTCCAAGGTCGATGTGATCGCCGTCGGCACGCTACCTCTACATTTACCTACGGGATTAGTTTTAAACCTCAATAATTGTTATTTAGTGTCAGCTTTGAGCATGAACATTGTATCTGGATCTCGTTTAATACGAGATGGCTACTCATTTAAATCCGAGAATAATGGTTGTTCTATTTATATGAGAGATATGTTTTATGGTCATGCCCCGCCGGTCAATGGTTTATTCTTGATGAATCTCGAACGTGATGTTACACATATTCATAGTGTGAATATGAAAAGATGTAAGGTTGATAACGATAGTCCCACATACTTGTGGCACTGCCGCCTTGGTCACATTGGTGTCAAGCTCATGAAGAAGCTCCATGCTGATGGACTTTTAGAGTCTCTCGATTATGAATCATTTGACACATGCGAACCATGCCTCATGGGCAAAATGACCAAGACTCCGTTCTCCGGAACAATGGAGCGAGCAACCAACTTATTGGAAATCATACATACTGCTGTGTGCGGTCCAATGAGCGTTGAGGCTCGCGGAGGCTATCATTATGTTCTCACTCTCACTGATGACTTAAGTAGATATGGGTATGTCTACTTGATGAAACACAAGTCTGAGACCTTTGAAAAGTTCAAGGAATTTCAGAATGAGGTAGAGAATCAACGTGACCGAAAATAAAGTTCTTACGATTCGATCGTGGAGGAGAATATTTAAGTCACGAATTTGGTACGCACTTAAGGAAATGTGGAATTATTTCACAACTCATGCCGCCTGGAACACCTCAGTGTAACGGTGTGTCCGAACGTCGTAATTGCACTCTATTGGATATGGTGCGATCTATGATGTCACTCACTGATTTACCGCTATCATTTTGGGGATACGCTCTAGAGACCGCTACATTCACTTTAAATAGGGCACCGTCTAAATCCGTTGAGACGACACCGTATGAATTATGGTTTGGGAAGAAACCTAAGTTGTCGTTTCTAAAAGTTTGGGGATGCGATGCTTATGTCAAGAAACTTCAACCTGAAAAGCTCGAACCCAAGTCGGAAAAATGCGTCTTCATAATACCCTAAGGAAACCATTGGGTATACCTTCTACCTTACATCTGAAGGCAAGATCTTTGTTGCCACGAACGGATCCTTTCTGGAGGAAGAGTTTCTCACGAAAGAAGTAAGTGGGAGGAAAGTAGAACTCGATGAAGTACTTCCTCTTGAACCGGAAAGTAGTGCATCTCAGGAAGATGTTCCTGTGGTGCCTACACCGACTGGAGAGGAAATTAATGATGATGATCAAGGTGCTTTGGATCAAGTTGCTACTGAACTTTGTAGGTCCACAAGGACACGTTCCACACCAGAGTGGTATGGCAACCCTGTCCTGGAAATCATGTTGTTAGACAACGGTGAACCTTCGAACTATGAAGAAGCGATGGCGGGCCCAGATTCCAACAAATGGCTTGAAGCCATGCAATCCGAGATAGGATCCATGTATGAAAACAAAGTATGGACTTTGACAGACTTTCCCGATGATCGGCGAGCGATAGAAAATAAATGGATCTTTAAGAAGAAGACGGACGCGGATGGTAATGTTACCATCTATAAAGCTCGACTTGTCTCTAAGGGTTATCGGCAAATTCAAGGGGTTGACTACAATGAGACTTTCTCTCCCGTAGCAAGGCTGAAGTCCGTCCGAATCATGTTAGCAATTGCCACATACTATGATTATGAGATATGGCAAATGGACGTCAAAACGACATTCCTTAACGGCTATCTTAAGGAAGAACTGTATATGATGCAGCCGGAAGGTTTTGTTGATCCTGAGAATGCTAACAAGGTATGCAAGCTCCAGCGATCTATTTATGGGCTGGTGCAAGCATCTCGGAGTTGGAACATTCACTTTGATGAGATGATCAAAGCGTTTGGGTTTATGCAGAATTATGGAGAAGCCTTCGTTTACAAGAAAGTGAGTGGGAGCTATGTAGCATTTCTCATATTATATGTGGATGACATACTTTTGATGGGAAATGATATAGAACTTTTGGACAACATTAAGGCCTACTTGAATAAGTGTTTTTTAATGAAGGACCTTGGAGAAGCTGCTTACATATTAGGCATCAAGATCTATAGAGATAGATCAAGGCGCCTCATAGGTCTTTCACAAAGCACATACCTTGATAAGATATTGAAGAAGTTCGATATGGATCAGTCCAAGAAGGGGTTCTTGCCTATGTTGCAAGGTGTGAAATTGAGCTCGGCTCAATGTCCGACCACGACAGAAGATAGAGAAAAGATGAGTGTCATCCCCTATGCCATAGGGTCTATCATGTATGCCATGATGTGTACCAGACCTGATGTAAACCTTGCCGTAAGTTTGGTAGGAAGGTACCAAAGTAATCCCGGCATGGAACACTGGACAGCGGTCAAGAATATCCTGAAGTACCTGAAAAGGACTAAGGATATGTTTCTCGTTTATGGAGGTGACGAAGGGCTCGTCATAAAGGGTTACGTCGACGCTAGCTTCGACACAGATCTGGATGACTCTAAGTCACAAACCGGATACGTGTATATTTTGAATGGAGGGGTAGTAAGCTGGTGCAGTTGCAAGCAGAGCGTCGTGGCGGGATCTACATGTGAAGCGGAGTACATGGCAGCCTCGGAGGCAGCGCATGAAGTAATCTGGATGAAGGAGTTCATCACCGACCTAGGAGTCATACCCAATGCGTCGGGGCCAATCACCCTCTTCTGTTACAACACTGGAGCTATTGCCCTTGCCAAGGAGCCCAGGTTTCACAAGAAGACCAGGCACATCAAGCATCGCTTCAACTCCATTCGTGAAAATGTTCAAGATGGAGACATAGATATTTGCAAAGTGCATACGGATCTGAATATCGTAGATCCGTTGACTAAACCTCTTCCGCGAGCAAAACATGATCAACACCAGAACTCTATGGGTGTTCGATTCATCACAATGTAGCTAGATTATTGACTCTAGTGCAAGTGGGAGACTGTTGGAAATATGCCCTAGAGGCAATAATAAAATGATTATTATTACATTTCCTTGTTCATGATAATTGTCTATTATGTTGGAAATATGCCCTAGAGGCAATAATAAAAGTATTATTATTATATTACCTTGTTCATGATAATTGTCTTTTATTCATGCTATAACTGTATTATCCGGAAATCGTAATACACCTGTGAATACATAGACCACAATATGTCCCTAGTGAGCCTCTAGTTGACTAGCTCATTGTGATCAACAGATAGTCATGGTTTCCTGGCTATGGACATTGGATGTCGTTGATAACGGGATCACATCATTAGGAGAATGATGTGATGGACAAGACCCAATCCTAAGACTAGCACAAAAGATCGTGTAGTTCATTTGCTAGAGCTTTGCCAATGTCAAGTATCTCTTCCTTCGACCATGAGAGCGTGTAACTCCTGGATACCGTAGGAGTGCTTTGGGTGTATCAAACGTCACAACGTAACTGGGTGACTATAAAGGTGCACTACAGGTATCTCCGAAAGTATCTATTGTTTTATGCGGATCGAGACTGGGATTTGTCACTCCGTGTAAACGGAGAGGTATCTCTGGGCCCACTCGGTAGGACATCGTCATATGCGCAATGTGACAAAGGAGTTGATCACGGGATGATGTGTTACGGAACGAGTAAAGTGACTTGCCGGTAACGAGATTGAACAAGGTATTGGATACCGATGATCGAATCTCGGGCAAGTAACATACCGATAGACAAAGGGAATTGAATACGGGATTGATTAAGTCCTTGACATCATGGTTCATCCGATGAGATCATCGTGGAACATGTGGGAGCCATCATGGGTATCCAGATCCCGCTGTTGGTTATTGACCGGAGAACGTCTCGGTCATGTCTACATGTCTCCCGAACCCGTAGGGTCTACACACTTAAGGTTCGATGACGCTAGGGTTATAAAGGAAGTTTGTATGTGGTTACCGAATGTTGTTCGGAGTCCCGGATGAGATCCCGGACGTCACGAGGAGTTCCGGAATGGTCCGGAGGTAAAGATTTATATATGGGAAGTCCTATTTTGGCCACCGGAAAATGTTCGGGATTTTTCGGTATTGTACTGGGAAGGTTCTAGAAGGTTCCGGAGTGGGGCCCACCTGCATGGGGGGACCCACATGGACGTGGGTAGTGGGGGCAAGGCCCCACACCCCTGGTCAAGGTGCACCAAGATCCCCCCTTAGAAGGAATAAGATCATATCCCGAAGGGATAAGATCAAGATCCCTAAAAAGGGGGGATAACAATCGGTGGGGAAGGAAATAATGAGATTTCTTTCCTCCCACCTTGGCCAACGCCCCAATGGACTTGGAGGGCAAGAAACCAGCCCCTCCACCCCTATATATAGTGGGGAGGCGCATGGGAGCGATACACGAAGTTCTGGCACAGCCCTACCTCTCTCCCTACTCCTCCTCTCCCATGGTGCTTGGCGAAGCCCTGCTGGATTGCCACGCTCCTCCACCACCACCACGCCGTTGTGCTGCTGTTGGATGGAGTCTTCCTCAACCTCTCCCTCTCTCCTTGCTGGATCAAGGCGTGGGAGACGTTACCGGGCTGTACGTGTGTTGAACGCGGAGGTGCCGTCCGTTCGGCACTAGGATCATCGGTGATTTGAATCACGACGAGTACGACTCCATCAACCCCGTTCACTTGAACGCTTCCGCTTAGCGATCTACAAGGGTATGTAGATGCACTCTCTTTCTACTCGTTGCTGGTCTCTCCATAGATAGATCTTGGTGACACGTAGGAAAATTTTGAATTTCTGCTACGTTCCCCAACAGTGGCATCATGAGCTAGGTCTATTGCGTAGATTCTTTGCACGAGTAGAACACAAAGTAGTTGTGGGCGTTGATGTTGTCCAATATGCTTACTGTTACTAGTCCAATCTTGTTTCGATGGTATTGTGGGATGAAGCGGCCCGGACCGACCTTACACGTACTCTTACGTGAGACAGGTTCCACCGATTGACATGCACTTGGTGCATAAGGTGGCTAGCGGGTGCCAGTCTCTCCCACTTTAGTCGGAACGGATTCGATGAAAAGGGTCCTTATGAAGGGTAAATAGCAATTGGCATATCACGTTGTGGTCTTGCGTAGGTAAGAAACGTTCTTGCTAGAAACCCATAGCAGCCACGTAAAACATGCAACAACAATTAGAGGACGTCTAACTTGTTTTTGCAGGGTATGCTATGTGATGTGATATGGCCAAGAAGAATGTGATGAATGATATGTGATGTATGAGATTGATCATGTTCTTGTAATAGGATTCACGACTTGCATGTCGATGAGTATGACAACCGGCAGGAGCCATAGGAGTTGTCTTTATTTATTGTATGACCTGCGTGTCATTGAAGAACGCCATGTAAACTACTTTACTTTATTGCTAAACGCGTTAGTCATAGAAGTAGAAGTAGTCGTTGGCGTGACAACTTCATGAAGACACGATGATGGAGATCATGATGATGGAGATCATGGTGTCGTGCCGGTGACGATGATGATCATGGAGCCCCGAAGATGAAGATCAAAAGGAGCAAAATGATATTGGCCATATCATGTCACTATTTGATTGCATGTGATGTTTATCATGTTTATGCTTCTTGTTTGCTTAGGACGACGGTAGTAAATAAGATGATCCCTTACAAAATTTCAAGAAGTGTTCTCCCCTAACTGTGCACCGTTGCTACAGTTCGTCGCTTCTAAGCACCACGTGATGATCGGGTATGATGGATTCTTACGTTCACATACAACGGGTGTAAGACAGTTTTACACAGCGAAAACACTTAGGGTTAACTTGACGAGCCTAGCATGTGCAGACATGGCCTCGGAACACGGAGACCGAAAGGTCGAGCATGAGTCGTATGGTAGATACGATCAACATGAAGATGTTCACCGATGATGACTAGTCCGTCTCACGTGATGATCGGACACGGCCTAGTTGACTCGGATCATGTGATCACTTAGATGACCAGAGGGATGTCTATCTAAGTGGGAGTTCATAAGATGAACTTAATTATCCTGAACATAGTCAAAAGACCTTTTGCAAATTATGTCGTAAGCTCGCGCTTTAGTTCCACTGTTTAGATATGTTCCTAGAGAAAATATAGTTGAAAGTTGATAGTAGCGATTATGCGATCAGTAGAAAGCTTATGTCCTTAATGCACCGCTCAGTGTGCTGAACCCCAACGTCGTTTGTCGATGTTGCGAACATCGGACATACACGTTTTGATAACTACGTGATAGTTCAATTAAATGGTTTAAGTAGAGGCACCAAAGACGTTTTCGAAACGTCGCGCAACATATGAGATGTTTTGAGGGCTGAAATTGGGATTTCAGGCTCGTGCCCACGTCAAGAGGTATAAGACCTCCGACGATTTTCTTAGCCTGCAAACTAAGGGAGAAAAGCTCAATCGTTGAGCTTGTGCTCAGATTGTCTGAGCACAACAATCACTTGAATCGAGTGGGAGTTGATCCTCCAGATGAGATAGTGATGTTTCCCCAAAGTCATTGCCACCAAGCTGCTAGAGCTTCGTGATTAACTATAACATATCAGGGATAGATATGATGATCCTTGAAATATTCATGATGTTTGACACCGCGAAAGTAGAAATCAAGAAGGAGCATCAATTGTTGATGGTTGGTGAAACCACTAGTTTCAAGAAGGGCAAGGGAACAAAGGGATACTTCATGAAACGGCAATTCAGCTGCTGCTCTAGTGAAGAAACCCAAGGTTGAACCCAAACCCGAGACTAAGTGCTTCTGTAATAAGGGGAACAACCACTGGAGCAGCATTACCCTAGATACTTGGTAGATGAGAAGGCTGGCAAGGTCGATAGAAGTATATTGGATATACATTATGTTAATGTGTACTTTACTAGTACTCCTAGTATCACCAGGGGATCGGATACCGGTTCGGTTGCTAAGTGTTAGTAACTCAAAATAAAAGCTACGGAATAAACGGAGACTAGCTAAAGGTGAGCTGACGATATATGTTGGAAGTGTTTCCAAGGTTGATATGATCAAGCATCGCACGCTCCCTCTACCACCGAGATTGGTGTTTGCGTTGAGCATAGACATGATTGGATTATGTCTATCGCAATACGGTTATTCATTTAAGGAGAATAATGGTTACTCTATTTTTGAATAATACCTTCAATGGTCTTGCACCTAAAGGAATGGTTTATTGAATCTCGGTCGTAGTGACACACATTTTCATGCCAAAAGATATAAGATAGTAATGATAGTACCACTTACTTGTGGCACTGCCATGTAAGTCATAATGGTATAAAACGCATGAAAGAAGCTCCATGTTGATGGATCTTTGGACTCACTCGTTTTTGAAAAGTTTGAGACATGCGAACCATGTCTATTGGTGTATATGCATGAAGAAACTCCATGCAAATGGATCGTTCGGACTCACTTGATTTTGAATCACTTGAGATATGCAAATCATACCACATGGGCAAGATGACTGAAA
Source organism: Triticum dicoccoides (assembly GCF_002162155.2). Taxonomy (NCBI): domain Eukaryota; kingdom Viridiplantae; phylum Streptophyta; class Magnoliopsida; order Poales; family Poaceae; genus Triticum; species Triticum dicoccoides. The sequence continues at coordinate 49,864,809 of NC_041391.1, forward strand.
AGCCTCATTTTCAGTAAGATGGAACAAGATAGCAACTTGTTGGAAGTAACACATTTTGATGTGTGCAGTCGAATGAGTGCCGAGGCATGCAGTGAATATCATTATGTTCTTACTTCACAAATGATTCGAGTAAATGTTGAGTATATTTACTTGATGAAACACAAGTCTGGATTATTGAATGGTTCAAGTAATTTCAGAGTGAAGTAGCAGATCATTGTGACAAGAGGATAAAATGTCTATGATATGATCATAGAGATGAATATCTGAGTTACGAGTTTTGGCACATAATTAAGACATTGTGGAAATTGTTTCGCAATTAATACCGCCTGGAACACCATAATGTGATGGTGTGTCCGAACATCATAGTTGCACCCTATTGGATATGGTGCGTACCATGATGTCTCTTATCGAATTACCACTATCGTTCATGGGTTAGGCATCAGAGACAACCACATTCACTTTAAATAGTGCACCACGTAATTCCAATGAGATGACACCGTATGAATTATGGTTTAGAGAAACCTAAGTTGTCGTTTCTTAAAAGTTTGGGGCTGCGACACTTATATGAAAAAGTTTCAGGTTGATAAGCTCGAACCCAAAGCGGATAAAATGCATCTTCATAGGAAACCCAAAACAGTTGGGTATACCTCCTAATTCAGATCCGAAAGCAATATGGATTGTTTCTAGAATCGGGTCCTTTCTCAAGGAAAAGTTTCTCTCGAAAGAATTGAGTGGGAGGATGGTGGAGACTTGATGAGGTTATTGAACCGTCTCTTCAACTAGTGTGTGACAGGGCACAGGGAGTTGTTCCTGTGGCACCTACACCAATTGAAGTGGAAGCTTATGATATTGATCATGAAACTTCGGATCAAGTCACTCCCAAACCTCGTAGGATGACAAGGATGCGTACTACTTCAGAGTGGTACGTAATCCTATCTTGAAGGTCATGTTGCTAGACAACAATGAACCTACGAGCTATGGAGAAGCGATGGTGGGCCCGGATTCCGATAAATGGCTTGAGGCCATAAAATCCGAGAGAGGATCCATGTATGAAAACAAAGTGTAGACTTTGGCAGAACGGCTCGATGGTCGTAAGGCTAATGAGTACAGATGGATTTCAAAAGGAAGACGGACAATGATGGTAAATGTCACCATTAAGAAAGCTCGACTTGTCGTTAAGATGTTTTCCGACAAGTTCAAGGAGTTGACTACGATGATATTTTCTCACTCGTAGCGATGCTAAGAGTCTGTTGGAATTATATTAGCGATTACTGCATTATTTATGAAATCTTGCAGATAGGATGTCAAAAAACATTGTTTCCTCGACGATTTTAATGAGGAAAGGTTGTATGTGATACAACCGGAAGGTTTTGTCAATCCCGAAAGATGCTAATAAGTATGCAAAGCTCCAGCAATCCTTCTAAGGACTGGAGTGAGCATCTCGGAGTTGGAATGTATGCTTTGATGATGATCAAATTTTTTTGGGTTTGTACAAAGTTTATGAGAAACTTGTATTTCCAAAGAAGTGAGTGGGAGCACTATAGAATTTCTGATGAGTATATGTTGTTGACATATTGTTGATCAGAAATGACGTAGAATTTCTGGAAAGCATATAGGGTTATTTTGAAAGTGTTCTTCAATGGAAAGCCTGGATTAAGCTACTTGAACATTGAGCATCAAGATCTATAAGGATAGATCAAAATGCTTAATAATACTTTCAAATGAGCACATACCTTGACATGATCTTGAAGGTGTTCAAGATGGACCAGTCAAAGAAGGAGTTCTTGCCTGAGTTGTAAGGTACGAAGTTAAGACTTAAAGCTCGACCACGGCAGAATAGAGAGAAAGGACGAAGGTCGTCCCCTATGCTTAAGACGTAGGCTCTTCAGTATGCTATGCTGTGTACCGCACCTGAAGTGTGCCTTGCCATGAGTCAGTCAAGGGGTACAAGAGTGATCCAAGAATGGCTCACAGGACAATGGTCAAAGTTATCCTTAGTAACTAGTGGACTAAGGAATTTGCTCAATTATGGAGGTGGTAAAAGAGTTCGTCGTAAAGGTTACGACGATGCAAGCTTGACACCTATCCGGATAGCTCTGAGTAGAGAGACCGGATACATATAATGGAGCAATAATTTAGAATAGCTCCAAGTAGAAAGTTGTTTGGAATAGCTCCAAATAGAGCGTGGTAGCTGCATCTAGGAGATGACATAGAGATTTGTAAAGCACACACGGATCTGAAAGGTTCAGACCCGTTGACTAAAACCTCTCTCACAAGCAACATGATCAAACATAAAACTCATTGAGTGTTAATCACATAGTGATGTGAACTAGACTACTGACTCTAGTAAACTCTTGGGTATTAGTCACATGGCGATGTGACCTGTGAGTGTTAATCACATGGCGATGTGAACTAGATTATTGACTCTAGTGCAAGTGGGAGACTGTTGGAAATATGCCCTAGAGGCAATAATAAAAGTATTATTATTATATTTCCTTGTTCATGATAATTGTCTTTTATTCATGCTATAACTGTATTATCCGGAAATCGTAATACACGTGTGAATACATAGACCACAATATGTCCCTAGTGAGCCTCTAGTTGACTAGCTCGTTGTGATCAACAGATAGTCATGGTTTCCTGGCTATGGACATTGGATGTCGTTGATAACGGGATCACATCATTAGGAGAATGATGTGATGGACAAGACCCAATCCTAAGACTAGCACAAAAGATCGTGTAGTTCACTTGCTAGAGCTTTGCCAATGTCAAGTATCTCTTCCTTCGACCATGAGAGCGTGTAACTCCTGGATACCGTAGGAGTGCTTTGGGTGTATCAAACGTCACAACGTAACTGGGTGACTATAAAGGTGCACTACAGGTATCTCCGAAAGTATCTATTGTTTTATGCGGATCGAGACTGGGATTTGTCACTCCGTGTAAACGGAGAGGTATCTCTGGGCCCACTCGATAGGACATCGTCATATGCGCAATGTGACCAAGGAGTTGATCACGGGATGATGTGTTACGGAACGAGTAAAGTGACTTGCCGGTAACGAGATTGAACAAGGTATTGGATACCGACGATCGAATCTCGGGTAAGTAACATACCGATAGACAAAGGGAATTGAATACGGGATTGATTAAGTCCTTGACATCGTGGTTCATCCGATGAGATCATCATGGAACATGTGGGAGCCATCATGGGTATCCAGATCCCGCTGTTGGTTATTGACCGGAGAACGTCTCGGTCATGTCTACATGTCTCCCGAACCCGTAGGGTCTACACACTTAAGGTTCGATGACGCTAGGGTTATAAAGGAAGTTTGTATGTGGTTACCGAATGTTGTTCGGAGTCCCGGATGAGATCCCAGATGTCACGAGGAGTTCCGGAATGGTCCGGAGGTAAAGATTTATATATGGGAAGTCCTATTTTGGCCACCGGAAAATGTTCGGGATTTTTCGGTATTGTACCGGGAAGGTTCTAGAAGGTTCCGGAGTGGGGCCCACCTGCATGGGGGGACCCACATGGACGTGGGTAGTGGGGGCAAGGCCCCACACCCCTGGTCAAGGCGCACCAAGATCCCCCCTTAGAAGGAATAAGATCATATCCCGAAGGGATAAGATCAAGATCCCTAAAAAGGGGGGATAACAATCGGTGGGGAAGGAAATAATGAGATTTCTTTCCTCCCACCTTGGCCAATGCCCCAATGGACTTGGAGGGCAAGAAACCAGCCCCTCCACCCCTATATATAGTGGGGAGGTGCATGGGAGCGATACACGAAGTTCTGGCACAGCCCTACCTCTCTCCCTACTCCTCCTCTCCCATGGTGCTTGGCGAAGCCCTGCTGGATTGCCACGCTCCTCCACCACCACCACACCGTTGTGCTGCTGTTGGATGGAGTCTTCCTCAACCTCTCCCTCTCTCCTTGCTGGATCAAGGCGTGGGAGACGTCACCGGGCTGTACGTGTGTTGAACGCGGAGGTGCCGTCCGTTCGGCACTAGGATCATCGGTGATTTGAATCACGACGAGTACGACTCCATCAACCCTGTTCACTTGAACGCTTCCGCTTAGCGATCTATAAGGGTATGTAGATGCACTCTATTTCTACTCGTTGCTGGTCTCTCCATAGATAGATCTTGGTGACACGTAGGAAAATTTTGAATTTCTGCTACGTTCTCCAACATATTATTCATGCTATAATTGTGTTATCCGGAAATCATAATACATGTGTGAATAAATAGACCACAACATGTCCCTAGTAAGCCTCTAGTTGACTAGCTCGTTGATCAACAGATAGTCCTGGTTTCCTGACTATGGACATTGGATGTCGTTGATAACGGGATCACATCATTAGGAGAATGATGTGATGGACAAGACCCAGCCCTAAGCATAGCACAAGATCGTGTAGTTCGTTTGCTAGAGCTTTTCCAATGTCAAGTATTATTTCCTTAGACCATGAGATCGTGTAACTCCCGGATACCGTAGGAGTGCTTTTGGTGTACCAAACGTCACAATGTAACTGGGTGACTATAAAGGTATACTACAGGTATCCCCAAAAGTATCTGTTGGGTTGACACAGATCGAGACTGGGATTTGTCACTCAGTATGACGGAGAGGTATCTCTGGGCCCACTCGGTAATGCATCATCATAATGGTCTCAATGTGGCCAAGTGTTTGGTCACGGGATCATGCATTACCCTACGAGTAAAGTGACTTGCTGGTAACGAGATTGAACGAGGTATTGGGATACCGACGATCGAATCTCGGGCAAGTAACATACCGATTGACAAAGGGAATTGTATACGGGATTACTTGAATCCTCGACATCGTGGTTCATCCGATGAGATCATCGAGGAGCATGTGGGAGCCAACATGGGTATCCAGATCCCGCTGTTGGTTATTGACCGGAGAGTCGTCTCGGTCATGTCTGCATGTCTCCCGAACCCGTAGGGTCTGCACACTTAAGGTTCGGTGACGCTAGGGTTGTAGAGATATTACTATGCGGTAACCCGAAAGTTGTTCGGAGTCTCGGATAAGATCCCGGACATCACAAGGAGTTCCGGAATGGTCCGGAGGTAAAGAATTGTATATAGGAAGTCCAGTTTCGGCCATCGGGAAAGTTTCGGGGGTCACCGGTATTGTACCGGGACCACCGGAAGGGTCCCGGGGGTCCACCGGTGTGACACTCCAAATTTTTTTTTCTTTGTGGTTTTGTTTTCAGCAAAAATCCTTCCTTGGATTTGGTTTCTTTTAATAGTGAAAACCCTTTTAATTTTGAACTTTTGTTTGGTTTTGAGCCCTTCAAAATTTTTCCATGCCTCCTATAGTGAAATTTTCCCAAAAACCACTCCTTCCACTTTGGTTCAACCCAAACATTCTGTCCAAACTAATAAAATCCATTTTTGGATTTTATTCCAATTTTTCCCCTCCCAAAATAATTCTGTCCTTTCTTTTGAGCCTAGGTGGATTCCAAAGCAAGTGCCTTAATGCTTTTGATTTTTGATCTCAACTCAACACCCCTGGATAGTCCTTGGTACCCACAACCCAGAACCATCTTGATCCACTCTTCTCCTGTTCAAATATTTCAAATTGCACTCACTGCAAGTTTGGACCAGATTTGCCAAATTTGGTGAAATTCATATCTACACCTCTCCAAAAATTCCACAAATATTCAGGCAGCCTCTAGATGCAATGAGAGGCCCCTCCACCAAAAACCAGCCCAAGGAAAAATCCCTACATGCCTGGATCATTCTGTCGAACACCTTGCGTGCACTGTTCTAATCACTTTCAGATAAATTCAGAAGTTCAGTGTCGATCTTCGTCAGTAGCTTCAGTCACGAGCTCACAGTGCGCTTGGCACGTAGCTCGCGGCCAGCCTTGCTTGTCCGGTGCCTCTCACGCGCGCTTGGCGCCTTCCTGGCGTCGGTGGCACCCTGGCCCGCCTGCGCCGGCATGTCTTGCGGCTGCCGTAGCGCCGTAGCGGCCGACAGGAAGCAGAACGGCGGCTCAACGCCGTTTGGCGCCGCCCAAACGTCCTGGTGGCTCCACGTGGCCACCTCCTTGCCAGCGCACGCATGCAGCACAGTCGCCGTGGCGCGGCACGCGCAGAGCGCGCTCCCTACCGCCGACGGGCCTGCGCCACCCTGTTCCGTCGAACTCCCCCTAAACCCCAAATCCCGATGCGGTTAGCACCAAAACAGAACCTTGGATCACCCACGATGACGTTCAGCCTCTGAAACCACCCGTGCAACCGCAGCGCCGCCGTAATCATCTCGCCGGAGAACCCCGTTCTCGGCAACCGCCTCGGGGCGGCTATATATAGCACCCCAAGCCTTCTCTCGCCGCCGGCACACTTCCTCTACCCCATCAGACCCCGCACAGCCACTAAACGAGCCACGAAGAGCTCTCCTTCCCCGACTCCGGCCACTCCGTTCCGCCTCGGCCCCCACCGTGATTCACTCCGGTAAGGCCATCTCCGGCGCCTTAGCCTCGTCAGATACCTCCTCATACTATCGCGAGTCTAACCCCCTCACCAATTCCACCTCCGCAGCTCTCTCCGGCGGGATTCACGGCCACCCGAATCACCGTCCGCCGGAGCAAGCATCGGCGCCGACGTGGTACTCGCCGGCGACCACCACCACCTCCCACAGACACGGAATGGCGCCCTAATCATGGAGGTACGCTCCGATCTCCTTGCCTTGTCGTGGATCGCCGCCGGCGACCACCGCGGCTCTCGGGCGCCGACGAGCCCCGACTCCCCTGTTTGAACTTTCAAACCTGATGGGTGGGACCCGCCCATCAGCCTCTCTTTCGTTTTTTTAAATCGTTTGCAGAAGGCGTACTCGGGCAATTACGCTTTCTCTCTGAACCGTTTTGCTGGATTCTTCTGCATAGCCCCCTGGAAGATTTCTGTTTCATTACAGATGGGTCCTTGGGCAAAAACTCTTATAACTTTTGATCAGAAAAGTATTTTTGATTGATCCTTTTTCTGTTCTCTTTAGATTTTTGTCTAGTTTTTTATCATATTTATTTGAAAAATATTTGGAACACTTTTCTGTACACTCACGGTATTTATGTTGCGTACATATTTTTCTTATACCGTAGATACAGGAGGAGGTGACGGAGCCGCAAACTTCGCACAGTTAGACTCCGACTACTCCGAACCAGGCAAGCATGTTTGAACTCTTGATATGATGAGTGTTGTTGCATGTTTGCATTTTAGTATGGTCATGGCATGTTTATGAACATCACTTTGCATGATATATCTCATGCACACCATCGGAAAGTAAGTTTCGGAAAGCATTATGTTGTTGGATACATATTTGCAAAGCCATGTGTTGGTATGAGGATGGGTAAGATGGCAGTGTTGTGACATGCCAGTCTTATGCCAGATTATTTGACTTCCGTGTCGTCAGGACACAATTCCCATTCCCATTCATTCCATCCTATAATGTCACATGTTTTCCGAAAGGAATATGGCATAGTAAGTTGCAAATCGTTTTCCTGGTACACACCAAGTGGAGAGGCCGGGATGAGGGTTCCATGGCCCTGGATTAAAGCCCGTCATCCGGTCAGGGGGCATGGGTGTTTCCGGTTGGGACCGAGAGGGGGGCACCCCTTAGAGTGCGCGTATAGAAATTTGATCCCATGCTATTCGAGGTTGTGGCCTCCCCGTCTCAAAGTTTTCTTGGACATTGTCCAGGGTGATTCCTGGCATCGTGAGGTGAAATGGGTGTGTACTAGTTAAATATGTTTCTACTGAAATACCATAAACGGAACTAGTCCTTTGTGACTACGGAAATCCGTTGGCTGTGTTCAGTTCTTCCAAACTCTGCAGAGCCTCAATCTTTCAATTATCTTGTACTTTGTTCAAGCACTATAATTGTCTTATCTTGTCAGGTATTCAGCCTCAGTGACAAAAACTCCGGTGGGATTTTTGTGAAATAAATCCGGTTAAAAGATTATTCTTGTGGATGAACTAATCTCGTTATTTACATTTGTTACAAGGCCCTGTCTGTGATGTCGCTCAGACGTCCGACGGTGGCATACCTGTTATTTTGCTATTGTTAAAGCCCTGTCTGTGATGTCGCTCAGACGTCCGACGGTGGTATTTCTTTAAAAGCCCTTTATGTGATGTCGCTCAGACGTCTGACTGTGGCATTTCTTTTAAAGCCCTTTATGAGATGTCGCTCAGACGTCCGACTGTGGCATTTCTTTTAAATCCCTTTATGTGATGTCGCCCAGACGTCCGACTGT
>NC_041391.1:49873428-49906906 GCF_002162155.2 Triticum dicoccoides
ATGTCGCTCAGACGTCCGACTGTGGCATTTCTTTTAAAGCCCTTTATGTGATGTCGCCCAGACGTCCGACTGTGGCATTTCTTTTAAAGCCCTTTATGTGATGTCGCCCAGACGTCCGACTGTGGCATTTCTTTTTAAAGCCCTCTATGTGGTGTCGCTAAGACGCCCGACTGCGGCATGCATTTTAATTATTTACCTTTCGAGGCGTCGCTCCAGACACCCGATCGGTTTTCAGTTATTAAATTTTGTTGCATCAAGTTCTGCATATTACCGTGGTTATTTGAGTATCATACCTCATTCATGACGCATTCATGCATTCATTGATTATATCTTTTGTCTGAACTGTCTGCGAGTACTTTCAAGTACTCACCTGGCTTGTTGATTTGGCCAGATGCTGATGAAGGCGATCTCTTGGATGAAGAGTATGATAGCGAGTCCGACGCCTAGAGGAGTCCCAGTCAGTCCCGTGCAATCCTGTCTTGGTCATTGTATTATCTGCTTCCACAATCCCGAATAAATTCATCGAGCCTCACCTCGACGCTCGATGTACTGCCAGTAGAAGTCAAGTTATCCACCACCACTTTTCCCTCGAACTAGTAGCATGCCACCCCACCCCTGTGTCATAACCGCCCATATGTAATATATTGGAGAGTCTGTAATAAATTGTTGAGCTGCCTCAGCTCAACCCTGTAATATATTTGGTGCTACTGGTTCTCTGTTTATCAAGCTTTTGTCTACCAGAAAGGATGACTTTTCCTATACTGGGATTTAAAGATTGGTTTTCTCAATAAACATTTTTATTAAAAAACCGGTCGTGACAGACTTGGTATCAGAGCCAGGCTGACTGTAGGAAGCCACTAGGTGCGATCGCTAATTGGTTATTAGCATGATAGGGTTACTCATATTTTTACAATTGTAGTCATTTTCTGACAGTCAGCATAAAATTTATGATCTGACCACTCAGAATTTTTGCCTACTTTTGTAGATGGCCGGCAACGACTGCGAGTCTCAGATGTTCGCCAACGTGCCTGAGGGGTTCGTCAAACTCCTCTCCTTCATCGTTCAGGTCGCGATGGGGCCATCCGTGCGCCCGGTCTTCACGCTTTATCCGCACAAGATCAACGACAGTCTGACTATGCACCAGGCCGCGGTGCAATTCAGGGGAGGCCATGCTGAAATACGCCGTCTCTGATTCATGGGGAGAGCCATGCCTACAGAAAGGCATGCTATGCAGATGGCTGCCCGCGAGGCGATAGCCCGTCTTCGGGATGTTCTTCCTGCAATGAAGACCCGTCGCTACCGCTACCTTCCTTGCCATGTGGCTTACACCTGTCACTACTCGTTCTCTTGCCCCAGAGGAGAGCGAGACGAAGCCTTTGAGATGCTTGTCGAGTACCTCCGAGCCCTGGAGGCAGCATTCGACTGCATGGTGGATGACCTCGTAGCTGCACGCATGGACTCAGTTCATGGCTATGCTGCTAACAGGAGGGAACTCCTGCACACCGCTCCACCACTGACTTTTGTGTCATCCACAGCCTCTCACTCACCTACCATACTTGCCTCTGCTCGTCGTCTGCCTAACACAGAGGAATTTAACCAGGCTATTGCACCCACTCCCGTCCGCTCTGCACCACTTGTTGCACCCACTCCCGTACGCTCTGCACCACGTGTTACGCCCACTCCCATACGAGCTACCCCACCTATTCCACCCACTCGTATTCGTGTTATTCCGCCTACGGCACCTGCTCCATCAGCTCAGCACAACGTTTCTCGCCTGGAACCTATTAGCGAGGAGGAGGTCGATTCCCCAGCGTCTCTGCGTCTCACCCTCGGCAGGCCAAGGGAGATCCTCAACATCTCCGACTAAGTACGCATAGACGCCATGCGATGTATCAACTGGTGTAATATGTTTTTATGTTCTCAGGTTGTAAGAAGTAGCCTGTTTGCGCATCATGTAGGGTCTGGAGGAGTGCACTAGTTTAAATAACATGTCAGGATTATGTACGCATATCCTGAGTGATGTAATGTATAATTATGCCCGCGTGTAAGATATGCACTAGTCCTTCTCCGCGCGCAATCGTGTGTTTCAAAAAAAATTACCATGGAGTTTAAAAATGTTCCTTGTGTGTGATTTTATTGACTTTTGCGACTCTTCTTCTTGTCTTACGAGTTCACAAAAAATTTATCCCCAGAGTGAAAGATGTCTCGTCCTTGACGCGCTCCATGCCAACTCAGCCAGAAGAAATTTATGGCACACCGCAGAACCAAAATTTCACTCAGGGTCAGACAAGTCAACCGGACAGTGAAACAGCTTTTACACAAGTTTGTTGTACGAACAGAGTCAGCAGCAACACCAGGAAATGATGAACCAATTCATCAATATGGGAAGTAACCGTGGTCAGTATCAACCGCAATCCAAATTATCTGAGTTACAAAAGACGCGTCCTCCAACATTTTCTCATACTGACAAGCCTCTTGAGGCCGAGGACTGGCTTCGAGACATGGAGAGAAAATTAATTATCGCACAGTGTTCAGACCGTGAAAAAGTACTGTATGCACCATATTATCTCACAGGTGCAGCTGCATCGTGGTGGGAAAACTTCCTGCACATGCACCCCAATGAAAATGAAATCACCTGGGAAAATTTCAAAGAAGGTTTTCGTGGGGCATATATTCCTAAGAGCGTCATGAAAATCAAGAAGAAGGAATTTGATGAACTCAAGCAAAGAGCCATGACAGTGTCATAATACAACAGCCAATTCACACTACTGTCTCGCTACGCCAATGAAGAACGCATGACCGAGAGCAAGAAGATGGAAAAATTCTTGGAAGGCCTGGCACCCGCCCTTAAGTGCCAGCTAGTTGTGCACACCTTTCCAGATTTTAAAACACTGATGGATAAGGCCATTACCCTGGAAACTAGTAAGTGTGCACGTGCAACGCACGTCTATTTGGATTAATAAGTGTGCACGTGCAACACGCGTCTATTCGGATTAACACATTATACTAAACTTAATACAAGACAATTTTTTCGTAAGTTTGAAATTTTCTTATAAAGTACACAATCTCTTATTCCCGACTTGTACAAATAATTTGAAATATCGTTTCTCTTTAATCAATATCGTTTCTTCTTAATCAACATGTCTCCTGTATTAAAAGACCACCCACTTTTCCCAATGTATAAAACTCAAAATTATTTAGAAGATTCATCATGATTCTTCATATGCACACATTTATGCAAGTATAATCACACATGAAAATGTCACTTAGGACAAGCTAAGGAACCGTTTCAGTGCCAACAAACTCCAGTCAAGAATTATTATTACAATTGAGTGTCAACCACAATAGTGGGAAGAGACCATGGTTTGTTGAAAAAAGGAAGCCATTGTCAAATAGATAAGTGTAGAGATGTCTTGACGGCATAAAATCAGCTGTGAAACAAGACCAAAAAAATGCTAGTTGGACCATCCGATTCTACTATTGCGCCACAAGTGTTGTAATGTCTGGAAGCAAGAAAAGTGACTTATTTTATTATGAAAATAGAACATGTAAACCAAATAAAAATTACAGTGATAAATGGCATAATTATACTTGTTATTCACTGGACAAAAGCATTAATATGACAACTTCGAACAGTTACTTGAGTACTACACATTTCTTTAAGGGCTCAGCATTCTAAAATTTTGACAATAGAACAAATATCCTCTCAGTTTGTAGTAATAATGATACGAAGATAAATAATTTGGAAATGGTCTTCAACATGCGTAGGCTACCACTTGTAAGAATAACAGTGGCAAAAAAAGGCCAACAAATACCGGTTTAGAAAGAAAAAAACTGCAGACATGCTTCCAATTTTAGCAACTCCAGTGGATAAAACATACCTTACCTCTCAAGCCAGGAAATAGTCAAATGAAAAAATGTACTTCTTATAAGTAGTAGAGATGAAGTCATAGGGATCATGATTCAAGATATTCGGAGAAACATGGTTGGTCTCTTTGTATGATGCGAACTCGTCACCTCTACCAAATAGGTCGTGCGTAATATGTAATGTAGAGTGCAATAATGAAATAAAATAAATGATATGAGAATTTACCATGACCACAAAATATCCTACATTCGTCATCATCATAATCAACATGCATTTTTTGCTTCTCTTATATGTGGTCCAAGTTTTCTATCAGGAAAACATGTTAACTCAACTGTAGATAAGGACTGTAGATAAGGACTGTATAAAATTGCCATGTATCTGCTGGACAAACAGATACACTTATGCAAACTTCAGGTTTTTTTAGTAAAACTTATGTGAACTTTAGTTTTTTTCCACTAAAACTTATGCAAACTTCTTGGTTTTTTTCAGTGAAACGTAAGGTCTTGGTTCAGTCAATTTGTCTATGAGTTCACTGTGTAGTCGTGAGCTGGCCATGTAATAACCGGTAGTCAGTACTTAAAAAAGCAAGGATGTCTGTTGCAGGTACGCGAAAATCAGTGAAAAATAAATAAAGAAAGAAGGCAATGGTTGCCTGAAACCCAACTGTGTGTGCTCCAGCGCTCCTCTGTTTCTCATTGCCTCATCTCTAGTTCCTGTACTTCTAGATGTGTCACCACCGGCGAGGTAGCGATGACAGTAAAAAACAGCACTCTGTACTTACCTGATTAGTGCGTGTGTGCGGCGCGTTCGTGTGAAGGCGAGCGTCTCCGTCGTTCAGGCCTGCGAGCTTCCGCAGTGACCGTGTCCTCTCACCAGCTGGGGGCATTGTCGACGCAGGTGAGTCAGTCGTCCAGCTTTGAGGCGGCGGCCTCCATGCATCGGGGCGTGGGGAGTTCCAGCGTCCGACGAAGGTAGGATGTCTTTGGACGACGTCGTCCACGCGTGAGTACTGGACAAGCGTGTCCAACGGAGCAGCACGCGTCAGAGCTAAGGGAGTCGGCGGTGGCTTCGGGCGAGTGAGATTGGGCCGTGATTAGCTTCACCTGCTGCGCAGTTGCCGAGACTTGGCGCCGCCCTGTGGACGAATATGGTTGGCGACCAGGCGAATCAACATGCATGACTGTGGGGGCGAATGCCCCCACTCGATTTTTTTGGCCCGCTTATACCGGTCCAGGATACTCAGCGTTGCCCCTACTTGAAGGCGTCGGGTGGTTGTCAGTGTGGGTGTTGTGGACGGAGCTGAAGTCGACGCGGATGCCGATGATTCCCGGAGAGCATGCCCAGGACGTGGACGAAGTCGTTGCAGTCAGTAGAAGAGTGACCTGGCCTCCAGGTAGAAGACGAAGGCGGTGATGGCACGTGTGTGTGTTCAGAGGAAGCCGCAGCTCCTCCTTGCTTGTCTCCCATTGTGGCTCTCGTGGGTGGTGGGCTGGTGACGGCAGGCGACTCGCGATCGCGATTCCCTGATAGGAGACAATAGGATGCGTTCGCAATTAGTTTCCTAATAGTTAGATGCGTTCATGATTAGTTATCTAATAGGACGCGTCCGTGATTAGTTTCCTAATAATTAGATGCGACCGTGATTAGTTTCCTAATAATTAGATTCGTCCGTGATTAATTTCCTAATAGGATGCGCTCGTGATTATTTTTCTAATAATAGGATGCGTCCATGATTAGTTTCCTAATAATAGGATGTGTTTGTGATTAGTTTTCTAATAATTAGATGTGCCCGTGATTAGTTTCTTAATAGGATGTATCCATGATTATAGTTTCCTAATTGACCAGGCGTGGACTTTCATATTTTCCTTCACGGTGGAGTACGGTCAGTCAATGTAAATTGCTAAGTGCACACGAAGAACAGATTAGGATAGGGCTAGCCGTTAGATTGAGTTTAGTGGGACTAATCATGCGGTGGTAATATATCCGTGTACGTTTTACGGGGTACACTTAGGGAAGATAATGTTTGCTCTTTTATAAGTAGTATAGATGGGCTGGTGACGGCAGGCGACTCGCGATCGCAATTCCCTGATAGGAGACAATAGGATGCGTTCGCAATTAGTTTCCTAATAGTTAGATGCGTTCATGATTAGTTATCTAATAGGACGCGTCCGTGATTAGTTTCCTAATAATTAGATGTGACCGTGATTAGTTTCCTAATAATTAGATTCGTCCGTGATTAATTTCCTAATAGGATGCGCTCGTGATTATTTTTCTAATAATAGGATGCGTCCATGATTAGTTTCCTAATAATAGGATGTGTTTGTGATTAGTTTTCTAATAATTAGATGTGCCCGTGATTAGTTTCTTAATAGGATGTATCCGTGATTATAGTTTCCTAATTGACCAGGCGTGGACTTTCATATTTTCCTTCACGGTGGAGTATGGTCAGTCAATGTAAATTGCTAAGTGCACACGGAGAACAGATTAGGATAGGGCTAGCCGTTAGATTGAGTTTAGTGGGACTAATCATGCGGTGGTAATATATCCGTGTACGTTTTACGGGGTACACTTAGGGAAGATAATGTTGGCTCTTTTATAAGTAGTATAGAAAATGAGCGACGTAGCCTGGAAGATATCCGCAAACGGAAAAGGGACCAGACTAATTTTTCTCGCAATCCCAGAAGCAAGAAGGAATTTCAGAAGGGGGATTCACACAAAACCCTGGCGAATAATTCACGTCCAACCAAGAATTTCCATGCAAGAGACAAAGAGTTCACCTATCGCCCAGGCGTTACCTGTTATGCTTGTGGAGAAGAAGGGCACTATGCCAAGTAGTGTCCCAAGCCAAGGAACTCAAACCCGAAGCTCAATAATGGTGGAAATAATTCAGCACCAAAGCGAAGCAATTTCAACCCCAACAACAACCACCGGAAAGGTCACTTGAACCACGTGACCAGAGAGGAAGCACAAAACGCCCCAGATATCGTACTCGGTACGTACCCCGTCAACACAATACCTGCCATGGTTTTGTTTGATTCTGGAGCTTCTCACTCATTTGTTTCGAAAAGTTTTGCTTTGCAAAATAATTTTTCGATGCTTCCCTTGGAAAAATCAATGATCATCAAGTCCCCTGGGATTAAGCAAGTGACCCAGAGTTACTGTCAAGGTGTGGTTATTGAATTTGAAGGATTGAAATTTTACGCCAATCTTATTGTACTGGAAAGCAAAGGACTGGATGTCATCCTAGGAATGGATTGGTTGACCACCAACAAAGGTTTTATTGATTGCTTCAACCGTACCGTGATTCTCACCCACCATCAAGGGAAGAAAATAAAAGTTTCAGCCAAGGAGAGACAAATACCTCGGCAACCTAGATTAAACAAGGTAGACGTTTCTGAGCTGAACAAGGTTCCAGTGGTATGTGAATTTCCAGATGTATTTCCAGAAGAACTACCGGGCATGCCACCAGACCGAGAGATAGAATTCAGCATTGAGCTCGCACCCGGAACCACTCCTATTTACAAGAAACCTTACAGAAAGGCACCATCCGAATTGGTAGAGTTGAAGAAGCAAATAAAAGAATTAATGGAGAAAGGATACATACGAGCCAGCTCCTCACCTTGGGGTTCTCCAATTTTATTTGCCAAGAAGAAGGATGGAACAATGAGGTTGTGTATTGATTATCGAGCTCTCAACATGGTCACAATCAAGAACAAATACCCAATGCCCCGAATAAATGATTTATTTGATCAGCTCGCACAGGCCAAAGTCTTCTCAAAAATTGATTTGAGATCAAGATACCACCAATTAAAAGTACGAACAGAAGACATTCCCAAGACCGCTTTCACCTCCAGATATGGGCTGTATGAGTTCACAGAAATGCCATTTGGGCTAACCAACGCCCCCGCATATTTTGTTCACCTCATGAACAAAGTGTTTATGAAGTATATGGACAAGTTTGTTGTGGTATTCATCGATGATATTCTGATATATTCCAAAACACCAGAAGAGCACGCCGAACATCTCATGATTGTACTCGGAGAACTCAGGAAACATCAACTGTACGCCAAATTCAGCAAATGTGAATTTTGGCTAAGGCAGGTGGGTTTTCTGGGCCACGTGCTAACCCAAGAAGGTATTGCAGTAGATCCAGAAAAAGTCAAGGCCGTACTTGGCTGGAAACCGCCAGCTAACGTGACAGACGTACGGAGTTTCTTGGGAATGGCAGGCTATTATCGGAGATTTATTGAAGGATTCTCCACTATAGCAAAGCCCATGACACAATTGCTCAAGAAAGGCAAGAAATTTGAATGGACAGAAGCATGTGAGAAAAGCTTCCAAGAGCTAAAGAGAAAATTAACAACGACACCAGTACTAATTGTGCCAGATATACACAAGAGCTTTGAGGTATATTGAGACGCATCCCAGAAAGGCCTCGGATGCGTATTGATGCAAGAAGGCAAGGTAGTAGCATATGTCTCCAGACAACTACGCAAGCATGAAGAAAATTATCCCACAGATGACTTGGAATTAGCAGCGGTCATCCATGCACTCAAGGAATGGAGACACTTCCTACTTGGGAATCGTTGTGAGATATACACAGACCATAAGAGTCTTAAGTATATTTTCACACAGCCAGAGTTAAATTTACGACAACGACGCTGGTTAGAGTTGGTGAAGGATTATGATGTTGGAATCCACTATCATCCCGGAAAAGCAGATGTTGTGGCAGATGCACTTAGTCGAAATCCCAGCACGGAAGACGACAATATACCAAAATTGAGGCCAGAATTTCAACAAGAATTTGCCCGACTCAATCTAATAATGGTTTCCGAAGGCAGTATATCGAATATAGAAATACAGCCTACCCTAATGGAAAGCATCAAGGAAGCCCAACACGAACACCCCAGCATTGAGGGCATAAAAAGAAAAGTGAGTTTGGGAAGAGCCTCAGAATTCAACATAGATGAGCAAGGAATATTGTGGTACGGAGAAAGGCTATGCGTACCAAATGTCAAGGACCTCAAACAGCAGATATTAACTGAAAGTCACACCGCTCCGTATTCAATCCATCCTGGAGGGACAAAAATGTACAAAGACCTTCAGGAAAATTTTTGGTGGCACGGTATGAAGAGAGATATAGCCACGTTCATTGCATGCTGTGACTCTTGTCAACGTATCAAGGCCGAGCACCAGAAACCAGCTGGACTGTTACAGCCAAATAAGATACCCGAGTGGAAATGGGACGAGATTGGAATGGACTTTATCGTTGGACTGCCACGGTCACAACACGGAAACAATGCCATATGGGTCATAACCGATAGATTAACCAAGGTGGCACATTTTATTCCGGTAAAAACAACTTACACCACTCAGAGACTAGCCAGACTTTATCTTGCCCGTATCGTCTGCCTACATGGAGTTCCTAAGACTATCATCTCAGATAGAGGCACACAGTTCGTCTCTACATTCTAGGATCACCTACAACAGGCACTGGGAACCCAACTAGCCTTCAGTACTGCATACCATCCCCAGACTGATGGACAAACGGAACGCGTAAACCAAATCTTAGAAGACATGCTAAGAGCCTGTGTCCTCACCTACGGGAACTGTTGGGAAGAAAGTTTGCCATATGCAGAATTCGCATACAACAACAGCTATCAAGCCAGCTTCCAAATGGCACCCTTTGAAGCTCTATATGGGAGAAGATGTCGTACCCCGCTAAATTGGTCAGAGACCGGAGACAGCCATATCTTTGGCCCAGATATGCTCAAGGAGGCCGAGGAGAAAGTTAAGACGATTAGGGAACGACTCAAAACAGCTCAAAGTCGGCAAAAGAGTTATTACGACCGAAAGCATCGGGAAATCAGTTTTGAACCCGGAGAATTGGTATACCTGAGAGTTTCTCCTATGAAGGGTCTGCAACGATTCAAGATTAAGGGGAAACTAGCACCAAGATTCATCGGACCATTTCAGATAGTGGCCCGATGAGGCAAGGTAGCCTACCAGCTGGACCTACCCGGAGAGTTGTCTAGTATCCACAACGTGTTTCACATCTCGCAATTGAGAAAATACATAAGCAACCCAGAGAAGCAAGTTTCACATGAGTATATTGACGTGCAACCAGACCTCACTTACCGGGATCCGACAGAAAACCATTAAGTTTTTCAGAGTTCAATGGAGCAATCACACCGAGAATGAAGCAACTTGGGAGAGCGAGGATTTTCTTCGGACAGAGCACCCACACCTGTTTAAGGATCAGCTGAAATCTCGGGGACGAGATTTTTCCTAAGGGGGTAGGTGCTGTGACACTCCAATTTTTTTTTCTTTGTGGTTTTGTTTTCAGCAAAAATCCTTCCTTGGATTTGGTTTCTTTTAATAGTGAAAACCCTTTTAATTTTGGACTTTTGTTTGGTTTTGAGCCCTTCAAAATTTTTCCATGCCTCCTATAGTGAAATTTTCCCAAAAACCACTCCTTCCACTTTGGTTCAACCCAAACATTCTGTCCAAACTAATAAAATCCATTTTTGGATTTTATTCCAATTTTTTCCCCTCCCAAAATAATTTTGTCCTTTCTTTTGAGCCTAGGTGGATTGCAAAGCAAGTGCCTTAATGCTTTTGATTTTTGATCTCAACTCAACACCCCTGGATAGTCCTTGGTACCCACAACCCAGAACCATCTTGATCCACTCTTCTCCTGTTCAAATATTTCAAATTGCACTCACTGCAAGTTTGGAGCATATTTGCCAAATTTGGTGAAATTCATATCTACACCTCTCCAAAAATTCCACAAATATTCAGGCAGCCTCTAGATGCAATGAGAGGCCCCTCCACCAAAAACCAGCCCAAGGAAAAATCCCTACATGCCTGGATCATTATGTCGAACACCTTGCGTGCACTGTTCTAATCACTTTCAGATAAATTCAGAAGTTCAGTGTCGATCTTCGTCAGTAGCTTCAGTCACGAGCTCACAGTGCGCTTGGCACGTAGCTCGCGGCCAGGCTTGCTTGTCCGGTGCCTCACACGCGCTCTTGGCGCCTTCCTGGCGTCGGTGGCGCCCTGGCCCGCCTGCGCTGGCGTGTCTTGCGGCTGCCATAGCGCCATAGTGGCCGACAGGAAGCAGAACGGCGGCTCAACGCCGTTCGGCGCCGCCCAAACGTCCTGGTGGCTCCGCGTGGCCACCTCCTTGCCAGCACACGCATGCAGCACAGTCGCCGTGGCGCGGCACGCGCAGAGCGCGCTCCCTGCCGCCGACGGGCCCGCGCCACCCCGTTCCGTCGAACTCCCCCTAAACCCCCAAATCCCGATGCGGTTAGCACCAAAACGGAACCTTGGATCACCCACGACGACGTTCAGCCTCTGAAACCGCCCGTGCAACCGCAGCGCCGCCGTAATCA
This sequence comes from Triticum dicoccoides, assembly GCF_002162155.2. Lineage (NCBI taxonomy): Eukaryota > Viridiplantae > Streptophyta > Magnoliopsida > Poales > Poaceae > Triticum > Triticum dicoccoides. Next base: position 49,884,694 of record NC_041391.1, read on the forward strand.
TCTCGCCGGAGAACCCCGTTCTCGGCAACCGCCTCTGGGCGGCTATATATAGCACCCCGAGCCTGCTCTCGCCGCCGGCACACTTCCTCTACCCCATCAGACCCCGCACAGCCACTAAACGAGCCACGAGGAGCTCTCCTTCCCCGACTCCGGCCACTCCGTTCCGCCTCGGCCCCCACCGTGATTCACTCCGGTAAGGCCATCTCCGGCACCCTAGCCTCGTTAGATACCTCCTCATACTATCGTGAGTCTAACCCCCTCACCAATTCCACCTCCGCAGCTCTCTCCGGCGAGATTCACGGCCACCCGAATCACCGTCCGCCGGAGCAAGCATCGCCGCCGACGTGGTACTCGCCGGCGACCACCACCACCTCCCACAGACGCGGAATGGCGCCCTGATCACGGAGGTATGCTCCGATCTCCCTGCCTTGCCGTGGATCGCCACCGGCGACCACCGCGGCTCTCGGGCGCCGACGAGCCCCGACTCCCCTGTTTGAACTTTCAAACCTGACGGGTGGGACCCGCCCGTTAGCCTCTCTTTCGTTTTTTTAAATCGTTTGCAGAAGGCATACTCGGGCAATTACGCTTTCTCTCTGAACCGTTTTGCTGGATTCTTCTGCATAGCCCCCTGGAAGATTTCTGTTTCATTACAGATGGGTCCTTGGGCCAAAACTCTTATAACTTTTGATCAGAAAAGTATTTTTGATTGATTCTTTTTCTGTTCTCTTTAGATTTTTGTCTAGTTTTTTATCATATTTAATTGAAAAATATTTGGAACACTTTTCTGTACACTCACAGTATTTACGTTGCGTACATATTTTTCTTATACCGTAGATACCGGAGGAGGTGTCGGAGCCGCAAACTTCGCACAGTTAGACTCCGACTACTCCGAACCAGGAAAGCATGTTTGAACTCTTGATATGATGAGTGTTGTTGCATGTTTGCATTTTAGTATGGTCATGGCATGTTTATGAACATCACTTTGCATGATATATCTCATGCACACCATCGGAAAGTAAGTTTCGGAAAGCATTATGTTGTTGGATACATATTTGCAAAGCCATGTGTTGGTATGAGGATGGGTAAGATGGCAGTGTTGTGACATGCCAGTCTTATGCCAGATTATTTGACTTCCGTGTCGTCAGGACACAATTCACATTCCCATTCATTCCATCCTATACTGTCACATGTTTTCCGAAAGGAATATGGCATAGTAAGTTGCAAATCGTTTTCCTAGTACACACCAAGTGGAGAGGCCGGGATGAGCGTTCCATGGCCCTGGATTAAAGCCCGTCATCCTGTCAGGGGGCATGGGTGTTTCCGGTTGGGACCGAGAGGGGGGCACCCCTTAGAGCGCGCGTATAGAAATTTGATCCCATGCTATTCGAGGTTGTGGCCTCCCCGTCTCAAAGTTTTCTTGGACGTTGTCCAGGGTGATTCCTGACATCGTGAGGTGAAATGTGTGTGTACTAGTTAAATGTGTTTCTACTGAAATACCGTAAACGGAACTAGTCCTTCGTGACTACGGAAATCCGTTGGCAGTGTTCAGTTCTTCCAAACTCTGTAGAGCCTCAATCTTTCAATTATCTTGTACTTTGTTCAAGTACTATAATTGTCTTATCTTGTCAGGTATTCAACCTCGGTGACAAAAACTCCGGTGGGATTTTTGTGAAATAAATCCGGTTAAAAGATTATTCTTGTGGATGAACTAATCTCGTTATTTACATTTGTTACAAGGCCCTGTCTGTGATGTCGCTCATACGTCCGACGGTGGCATACCTGTTATTTTGCTATTGTTAAAGCCCTATATGTGATGTCGCTCAGACATCCGACGGTGGTATTTCTTTAAAAGCCCTTTATGTGATGTCGCTCAGACGTCCGACTGTGGCATTTCTTTTAAAGCCATTTATGTGATGTCGCTCAGACGTCCGACTGTGGCATTTCTTTTAAAGCCCTTTATGTGATGTCGCCCAGACGTCTGACTGTGGCATTTCTTTTAAAGCCCTTTATGTGATGTCGCTCAGACGTCCGACTGTGGCATTTCTTTTAAAGCCCTTTATGTGATGTCGCTCAGACGATTGACTGTGGCATTTCTTTTAAAGCCCTTTATGTGATGTCGCCCAGATGTCCGACTGTGGCATTTCTTTTAAAGCCCTTTATGTGATGTCGCCCAGACGTCCGACTGTGGCATTTCTTTTTAAAGCCCTCTATGTGGTGTCGCTAAGACGCCCGACTGCGGCATGCATTTTAATTATTTACCTTTCGAGGCGTCGCTCCAGACACCCGATCGGTTTTCAGTTATTAAATTTTGTTGCATCAAGTTCTGCATATTACCGTGGTTATTTGAGTATCATACCTCATTCATGATGCATTCATGCATTCATTGATTATATCTTTTGTCCGAACTGTCTTGTGAGTACTTTCAAGTACTCACCTGGCTTGTTGATTTGGCCAGATGCTGATGAAGGCGATCTCTTGGATGAAGAGTATGATAGCGAGTCTGACGCCTAGAGGAGTCCCAGTCAGTCCCGTGCGATCCTGTCTTGGTCATTGTATTATCCGCTTCCGCAATCCCGAATAAATTCATCGAGCCTCACCTCGACGCTCGTTGTACTGCCAGTAGAAGTCAAGTTATCCACCACCACTTTTCCCTCGAACTAGTAGCATGCCACCCCACCCCTGTGTCATAACCGCCCATATGTAATATATTGGCGAGTCTGTAATAAATTGTTGAGCTGCCTCAGCTCAACCCTGTAATATATTTGGTGCTACTGGTTCTCTGTTTATCAAGCTTTTGTCTACCAGAAAGGATGACTTTTCCTATACTGGGATTTAAAGATTGGTTTTCTCAATAAACATTTTTATTGAAAAACCGGTCGTGGCAACCGGCCACCTATCCCGGAGGGCCCCATGGGCTGAAGTGGGGAAGGGAACCAGCCCCTGGTGGGCTGGTGCGCCCTCCTTGGGCCTCCCCCTGCGCCTAGGGTTGGAAACCCTAGGGGTGTGGGGCGCCCCAGTTGGCTTGGGGGGCAGGCCACCCCCCTTGGCCGCCCCCCTTGAGATCCAATCTCTAGGGGGCCGGCGCCCCCCAGGGCCCCTATATAAAGAGGGGGTAGGGAGGGCTGTGCACCCGTGCTCCTGGCGCCTCCCTCTCCCTCTCGCTGAGCTTGGCGAAGCCCTGCCGAGATCACCGCTACTTCGACCACCACGCCGTTGTGCTGCTGGCTCTCCATCAACCTCTCCCTCCCCCTTGCTGGATCAAGAAGGAGGAGTCGTCTTCCCAACCGTATGTTTGTTGAACGCGGAGGTGCCGTCCGTTCGGCGCTAGGATCTCCGGTGATTTGGATCACGACGAGTACGACTCCCTCTACCACGTTCTCTTGAACGCTTCCGCTCGCGATCTACAAGGGATGTAGATGCACTCCTCTCTCTCGTTGCTAGATGACTCCATAGATTGATCTTGGTGAAGCGTAGAATTTTTTTTATTTTCTACAACGTTCCCCAACAGCCCGAAGACGTGTGTACAAGACCGAAGGAGTGATCAAGCCATCGAAACACGGATACCTGCCATGAGACTTCCCCTAGATGGCCACCACCACCGTGTCATTGATTTATCTGAGAGTGGACGACATTAGGAACACCCGGATGCAACCTCTGAAACTATTGAGTGTAAGACTCCAGGTGCTCCTCGGTCTTGCCGTAGTACTGGCTCTCGCCGTCCTTGCGATCACTCCGCTCGCGGGCCAGCTTCCACGACTTAATGTCTGTGAGCAGCCTCTTCAACTTGTCCTCCTGCAACGTCAAACAGAAGTTAGCCATACATAAGAACATGACGGCAAAGAAGAACAAAAATGCATCATGCATATAGATATACCTTCATGGCCTTGAAGCCCGAGTGGTTCATGTTTCCTTAGCCGTGTGTCCCGTCTTTTCCAGGGTTAGCCCAGGCCTTGCTGCTCTTGGCAGCAAACTCTGCATCGTCGCCGAGCCACCTATCCACCAAACTCGCCCATCTGTCATCCTTTCCATAGCACCAACAAGGAATGACCTCACTAGTAGAAACCGGAGCTTTAAAACCGGTTCATAAGGGCCTTTAGTGTCGGTTCTGCAACCGGCACTAAAGGGTGGAGACTAAAGCCCCCCCCTTAGTACCGGTTCGGCATGAACCGCCACTAAAGGCCCACCATGTAGCGTGAGCTCGCATCCATGGTATGGGGGACCCTTAGTACCGGTTGGTGTTACCAACCGGTACTAAAGGTATTTTTTTGGAAATTTTTTTTGGATGTAAAAAATATTTGATTTTTTTCGATTTTCAATTTTCTGAATTATTTGATGATTTAGTCTCTAATCACCCCTCCTAACTGCTCAAGTGTGGATCACTCATTCCAAATCGTCTAACTTCCCGGCCAGTCACCCATCCTCTCACTCCCACAGCCTGAGCATGCTTAACTTCAGAGTTCAATTCCCCCTACTTTCCAAGTCTGCACTTGTTGTTTTCCTGACAAATGTAAGCTGTCAATCCTATTAACCCTCAGCAGTTTAGCTTGAGCATTAGGTCACATGTTTCACTGTTTGAGTTTGGAACTATTATTCTAAAAAATAGTTAGTAACACTAATATTTCTTGAGTAAGTTTGACCACAGTTTGACCATAGTTTACCAGAGTTTGACCACATTTGACCAAAATTCAAAAAATTCAAATAATTATTTAGTAACACTAATATTCTTGAATAATTATGTAGCAACTTTAAATACTTCTTGAATAAGTAGTTTGACCATAGTTTGACCAGATTTAACCAAAATTAAAAAAACAGAAATTTGAGCATATCTTTTTTTCCCTTTGGAATTTGAGGATTCTAAAAAATTGCAAACAGGCCATAGGCTATCAAAATCGGATGCGGATTTTCGTGTTGAATTTTTTGATATATTATACATTTTTTTCCGACATCGTATGCAAAAGTTATAGCCGTTTTACATTTTCCCTACACTTTTTGCAAAACATGTCCAAATTTAAGTTTTTTAATTTTCCTAACTAGTAGATGTAGTAATATAACTACATCTCAAAGAATTTTATTTTTTGAATTTTTTATCATTTTCTTTTGTATTTTTCAAAACTGAAATGGCGATACCCCCAGGGAGGCACTACTAGGGAAAATGCTATACACAGAGGTATAGCATTAGCGTTGGTCAAAACTCGGCGCTAGTGCTACTTAGTAGTAGCGCTTGTTGCAGAACCACGCTACAACCATTATTTTAGCAGTAGCGCATCTTCACAGAAAAGCGCTCCTACTAAAATTCCCTCACTAGTGCCGGCAGGCTAGGAATAGTAGCAGCGGTTCTCCCAGAAGCACGCTACTGCTAAAAACATTGTAGCAGCGCGTTTCTGCTGCAGAGCGCTACTGCTATGTAAAAGAAAATAAATAAAAAAATAAGTAGAAAAGTAAATGAAAATGAAAGAAATAGAAAAAGGAGAAATGAAAAAAAGAAAATGTAAAGAAAACAAAAGAAAAAGAAAAAGAAAACAGAAAGGGTTAGCTGTAGCGCGTTTCTATGGAACACGCTATAGCTATCTTAGCTATAGCGCGTTTTGGCAAAACGCGCTACTGCTAGTTTGACTCAAATCCCCACAGCACGGGCTCAAAATTTCGCTAAGTCCTTTCCCCCCCTCTCTACTCCCCCCTGTCCCCCAACTGCTCCATCGCCGCCGTTGCCCTGCCGCCTTCGACCACACCGCCACCGCCTGAGGCCGCCTTCGACCACACCGCCGCCGCCCGCCGCCTTCAACCACACCGCCGCCGCCCGAGGCCGCCCCCTCGACCTCACAGCCGCCGCCCGAGGCCGTCGTCGACCTCACTGTCACCTCCCTCGAGCTCGCCGCCGCCGCCCTCGACCTCACCGCCGCTGCCCGAGCCAGAGCCTGCCCTCGCCGCCGATCGTAAGGCTACGCCTCTCCTGTCCCTACCCTCCTATTTCTCTCTGCTAGGGCAATTATATATATGTTGATACTGTGTTGATGTTCATATGAACCCTAGGTGTTCATATGAACCCTAGATTTTTTTAGGGTAGTAGGCATTTTATAGCATTTAGGAAAAATGATTAGCAATTTTTTTAGGAAATTAGCTAGGGCAATTTTTATGAAAATTCCTAAACAGTAATTCCATTTAGCTTTAAACTAATAGAGGGTATATAAATAATAGTGAGGGAATGTATGAATAGAGGGTATATAAATAATAGTGAGGGTATATAAATTCCTAAACAGTAATTCCATTTAGCTTTAAACTAAACATAAATTCTGGTGAGGTCAAAAGGGTTAGAGAAAATGTAATTCCTAGACTTTTATCTTTAGACAAAAAACAAAAGTATTTGGCTATAAATAAAAAACAGTAGCTATGGCATTTAGCTATAAACAAAAAACAAAATTGTTTTTCTTTTCAAAAACTTGGTCAAACAGAACAGTAGCTATGGCATTTAGATATATGTCATTGATGTTCATTTGCATATTCCATTATTGTTGATTATATCTTTTCATTGAAGTGGCCATGTTATATGCAAATTCCTCAATAGTGTTTGCTCATGTTATATCTTTTCATTGAAGCTGTTCGATTGTGCCCAAGTGGCTTTGTTGTTTCCAGGGAATGATGCTGAGTGGCCTATGTTTTGCTGGAATGTTGATTCATTTCTGTTCCAGCTAATTTCAGGTTCTCGATTTGTCCACTTTTTAGCAAAGGTCATGCCGAAATTTTCCGTGAATTTCGGCCTGACTTGTGCTACAAACTAGGACATATCGAGTGCCCGGGATTTGCCGTACCAGGAAGGAGTCAACATTCCTGCAAAACAATAGTCCTTTTTTATGTCATTATTCATTTTATTAGGTCTAGAATTAATTGACTAGATTTAATCATAGGAAACATGGCTAGCAACGCTGAAGGACAGGGTTCTGGTGATTGCGCCGACGTCTACCGGGCGGCAGACGAATATTTTATCCTTACCGATGATCAACTGATGTTGTTGTTGGGCCCACCGGTGGCATCGGGGACTGAGACCGACACGCAGACCGGTGCTGAGACTGAGACCGGTGCTGAGATTCAGACCGGCATCGAGACCGGCACTGAGAATGGTGCTGCCTCGGGGAGCGGAGCCAGTGTAGAACCGAAAGCAAAGAGGCAACGGGTTCCTAACAAACTCAGGACTACTAGACTGGTGGTCACGGAGGTGGACGACGACAATTTTGAGCCAAAGGCGCCCGAGGAAGCGCGCGCGTGCTACGGCAATCAAATAGGCTGCATCGTACGGACAACCGCCACCATCAACGATGAGAAACTACAGAAGATAGAAAATATGAGGAGCTCCCTCCTAAAGAAGTTTCACCAGATATTCTTGTTCCTGGGCCGGAATGAGAAGGATTATGAAGATCCAGACGAGGACCCGAAAATGAAGAAGATAAACAAACACGCCATGACCAAGTTTAGCGATGCGTTGGACGCCTGGAAAAATCGAGTGAGAGCAAAGATCAACGACAGGGAACCCTACTCCGAGATTGTAAAGGATAATCCGACAATCACGGAAGAGCAGTTTCAAATATTCAAGGAGGCTTGCGAGGCCGAAGCTGCCAAAAAAAGTCTAAGTACATGAAGGGGCTTCAAAAGAGGAACATTGGGAGCCACCACCTCGGAAGCCGTGGTTACGGCGGAAAGAGGTCCAAATGGGCCAAGGAGGACGCGGAAGCCGCGAGTCTGGGCATCCCAGACCCCTTGGCGGATTTCACTGTCCCGCAGGAGCGTGACGTCCTGAGGGCCCGGCACCGTTGGGACCAAGTGAAGAAGGTTTACGAGACAACACTGGTCATTACGGAGTTCATGAGACTGCTGGTAATTTTAGTTTCTGATCAATTCGACTGCACACATTAGTCATATTTGTAAACAATCCTTGTGCCTTTTGCAGAGAGAGCAACACCGGATTGCGGCCAAAAGCGACTCGCCGTCTGAGGCATTGGCAAGGCCCAAGTGGGACACTCCATTCAACCGGGCGTTGAACATATTTAAACGACAACCGGTGGAAACTCAACCGTCGTATGGACGCGTGCACGGTGTCGGAGACGGCGCCACGTGGAAGAAGTACTACCGTGAGACCACGGAGGAGAGAAAGGAAAGACGGAGGTTAACTGAAGAAAACATCAACAAGAAGGTTGAAATTGTGGTTGAGAAGAAATCATCTCAGACAGTCGCAACAGCGGTAGCTGCCGCAAAACTGGTGATTGCAGATATGTCTACTTCCTTGGTGACGGGCGTTTTCACTTGGACAAGGCAAAATCCAGAAAAAGATGCAGAGGACTTTCCCCTTGCTGACTTCTTGGGAGCACCTGCTCCCGCACCTACTCCCGTACCTGCTCCCGCCCCAGCTCCCGCACCTGCTTCCGCACCTGCTCCCGCACCGGCTCCCGCACCGGACGTGCTCGGTGGTGCCTCCTCTTTGGCTGAGATCGACGCTGTCACGGTATCTGTCACACCGGCCCCCTTCAATATAAATGTATAATCTCCCGTTTTCGTTGCCTTTTGGATGTATCACGTCGCAGACTTTTCTTTGCAGGACGACGAAACCCCGTACACCATATTGTACACCATCGGTGAACAGAAGGTGGACGTGGGGAAGGCGACCATAATGGAGTCGACGGAACCATTGTTCCACAGCGGCCGATCCCCCCGAACGTCTTCAAGGTTTCCGTGGCCAGTGTCAAACCGGGCCACGAGATTTTGCCTCCTCTAATACCAGTGGGGGATGACGACGAGACCCTGCGGCGGCTTGGTGATTGTTGCAATGGGTGGGTCCTGTTGTGGCCAAAGAGTCTGCTTCGTCTAGAGGCGGCCGGGAGCACACCCATGAGCACGCAGCCTCAGCAAGGTATGAACATCAACACCCCACCTACCCAATCAGCGTCGGGTGTCGGGTTGGGTGATAGCGGACGGGGTAAGGAGGAGGCTCCATTAGTCGCTGATGACGTCGCCATGGATGAGGATGAGGATGACGATGGCGCTGAACAATATGTCTATACTGGCGCCTCCTCAGGGTTTGAGCGTCATGAGTCGGTGCCTGAATTATGGTCTCAACATATTATTGACGACCTTCCGGTAGTAAAGAAGTCTAGAAAGAGAGCGAGGAAAGGCAAAAAAGTTGATTCTATGATCCAGCCGCCTCAGCAGCCTCGGCTTCAGGACCGTATAGATATCCCCGATACGGATAAATGGCATATCCTCGGTCAACCAATCCTACCTGCAACAGCGCTACGGGCCAGATTCGGCAATCTAAGGAGACTTCATGACGATGTGCTCCGGGTAGAGAAAGGCCTCATCGCCTCAAAAGATCCAGGATACCCACTCTACGTGGTTAACGTTCCGAGGCAAATGTCGTACGTCGATAGCTTCCCTGCAGATAAGTTCTTCCTCCGATTCGATTACATATTCGACATGTTTCACGTGAAGAAGCTGGATTTTACGTTTGTCCGCCTTTATGACTTGCACATGAACTACATCATTGGGGTTGAGCAAATATGTCATATCTGTGTCGCTGACCCGTACTACATGCACGAGAGCTTCTTGGGAGTCTGTGCAGAGCAGCGTGAATATGCGAGGGATTACATCGTCAGTTTCATGCTCGCCAATAAGGACAAGGAGGCGATTCTCATGCCTTATCATCCCGTGTAAGTCATCCGCGCTGCTATCCTTCCTTCGATTTCAATAATTCATTTGCACGGCGGAGGCTAATTAATTTGAGGTGTACTTATTTTGCACAGCGGCGGGCGCGCCGTCCTCATCATCCTCTAGCCCCGATTCTCCCACGCTCTTTACTTGGACTCATCGAAGAACATTCACAAAAAGGATTACACCCACATCAAAGATGTTCTCGACAGTGCTATGTTTTACTACCAAGCAAGGGGTGTAGAGGTTTGGGACAAGAAGAGAAGGGGCGGCAGGGCCGCCATCAGCCATAAGACCGACTTCTGCTGCATCCAGCAACCGAACGATTCTCTTAATGATGGATTCTATGTCCTACACCACATGCTGGAGTACAGACGGGATCACCAGAACCTTCACATGTCACCTAGATCTGGCGATGCCCGTATTCTGCAATGGGCAAAGGACATAGGAGATATCGAGGATCCTCGACTTCGAGCTGAGTTCTATAACATCCAGCGCGAACTTGCCCAAATCATCATGAAAGAGGTCGTCGGAAAAACAGGGATGTTCTACGGAGAAGGATAAATGTCGCGGGAAGACGTCCGAACATGGATAGCCTCGCGTCTCGACATGAAGCCTTTCACTAAGGTTGGGGACTATCTCCCTGACCTCGATGGATGGCACGGCATGTTGGAGTGATTGTCGATATATGACAATGTGTCTGTTTAGTCCATACTTTCTGTATGACAAAACTTTGAGTTATGCGCAGTGAAACTTTATTTGTGATGTAATTAAACCATCCTCCTCCTCGACTAGCGAAGATCACTCTAGTTAGGGCATTTTGGATATGATGAACTTTGTTATTTATGCTTATGATATGTTGTTTCTATTTTGTCAAGTCTATCTCTTTCTGTTGCTCAACTATATATGTTGCATATCATCGACTCATGTGACGATGCAGGTGCATAGATCATCGATGGCGAAGAAGTGCTACGCCAGGAGTATATATACGATGAGTGGCCGGAGTGTCAGGCCCAGGTGTTGCCGGTTTCCGGTTTCCGAGCGACAGGAAGTAGTTAGTTTAGGTTCACGCTAATGCGAGAGAGGGATACGAACTCATGTACTCAAAGTGAAGCTCTTCTCGCGTATACCATTGTTTAGATGGATGATGATGTATTTGCAAGTAATCAAGGACTTGTATCGCTATTTTCGAGATGATGACGAGAGACCACTTTGTGTTGGATGATGATTATGATGAGACTATTTGTATGTATATGCTAAGATTACATTCGTGGTCTCGCAGGCATTTGTATGTGTATCATGATGACATTTCTATGTGCTAAAGATTCTTCTATAAAGCCTGTTCAAATACAAAACAAATATGCCCAAAAAAAACAAAAAACCTGTTAAATTAGCAGTAGCGAGTGTATAAAAGTTAGCAGCAGTGCCGTGATAGCAGTAGCGCGTCATTGCAAAGGGCGCTAGAGCTACTAGCAGTAGCGAGCTCCATATAACTGCATTGCTGCTACACTTGTGTAGCAGTAGCGCCGGTGACCACGCGCTACTGCTATATGTTAGCTGTAGCGCCTTATTAGTAGCGCCCCTCCCCGTGCTACTGATACACCTAAAACCCGCGCTGCTGCTAGCCTTTTCCCTAGTAGGGGGGGGGGTAGAGTTTGAAAATTGCCCTATAGTCCCGGTTTGTGTCTCCAACCGGGACTATAGGTCAAACCCCTTTAGTACCGGTTCGTGGCACGAACCGGTACTAAAGGTTAGCCCTTTAGTACCGGTATGTGCCACGACCCGGTACTAAAGGTGATCGCGGGGCCCCGGCCTGACGCTAGCCTGCCACCACCCCTTTAGTACATGTTCGTGGCACGAACCGGTATTAAAGGTTCAAAACGAACCGACATTAATGCATAGCCGTTCGAACCGGCACTAATGATACCATTAGTACTGGGCCAAAATCGAACCGGGACTAATGTGTCTCACATTAGGTCCTTTTTCTACTAGTGCCTATGCAAATTTTGGAAGCATGACATGTGAGCACGAAACATATAATTGACTGCTTGAAACTAATTTACTGCTTGAAACAATGAAAAGTCAGTAATAGTTACCTTCATGAACTGCTCCCTACTCAAGGTAAGTCGTTGCTTCTGCGCTTGAGTTTTGGTCATCTTTTGATGAAGGTAGGTGTGGTAGTACTGCGAGACGGCAACCCAGTGCACCTCGTACTGCAACTGACGAGCTTTCTTCTTCGCAGCCGCCAGCAAGACCACGTCCGTTTTGGCCTTGTGCTCGTCAAGAACTCTATAGAGTTGTTGCAATCATGCATAAAACCAGAAGAAAACAAGGCATGAGTGAAGGAAATATGCCCTAGAGGAAATAATAAAATTATTATTTATTTCCTTATTTCATGATAAATGTTTATTATTCATGCTAGAATTGTATTAACCGGAAACTTAGTACATGTGTGAATACATAGACAAATAGAGTGTCACTAGTATGCCTCTACTTGACTAGCTCGTTGAATCAAAGATGGTTAAGTTTCCTAGCCATAGACATGAGTTGTCATTTGATTAACGGGATCACATAATTAGAGAATGATGTGATTGACTTGACCCATTACGTTAGCTTAGCACTTGATCGTTTAGTATATTGCTATTGCTTTCTTCATAACTTATACATGTTTCTATGACTATGAGATTATGCAACTCCCGAATACCGGAGAAACAATTTGTGTGCTACCAAACATCACAACATAACTAGGTGATTATAAAGGTGCTCTACAGGTGTCTCTGATGGTACTTGTTAAGTTGGCATAGATCAAGATTAGGATTTGTCACTTCGATTGTCGGAGGTATCTCTGGGCCCTCTCGGTAATGCACATCACTATAAGCCTTGCAAGCAATGTGACTAATGAGTTAGTTGCGGGATGATGCATTACGCAACGAGTAAAGAGACTTGCCAGTAATGAGATTGAAGTAGGTATTGAGATACCGACGATCAAATCTCGGTCAAGTAACATACCGATGACAAAGGGAACAACGTATGTTGTTATGCGGTTTGACCGATAAAGATCTTCATAGAATATGTGGGAGCCAATATGAGCATCCAGGTTCCACTTTTGGTTATTGACCGGAGATGTGTCTCAGTCATGTCTACATAGTTCTCGAACCTGTAGGGTCCGCACACTTAACGTTCGATGACGATTTGTATTATGAGTTATGTGATTTGATGACCGAAGTTTGTTCGAAGTCCCACATGAGATCGGGGACATGATGAGGAGTCTCTAAATGGTCGAGCCGTAAAGATCTATGTATTGTAAGGCTATATTCGGACATCAAAAAGGTTCCGAGTGATTCGGGTATTTTTCGGAGTACCGGAGAGTTACGGGAATTCGCCGGGAGAAGTATTGGGCCTTATTGGGCCACACAAGAATAGAGGAGGCAGGACAAAGGGAAGGAGGCGCCCCCTGGGTCCGAATTCGACTAGGGGAATGGGGGCGGCGCCCCCCCTGCCCTTTCCTACTCCCTCTCTCTTTCCCTCTTTCTTCTCTTCTACTCCGGAAAGGAAAAGGGGAATCCTACTAGGACTTGGGAGTCCTAGTAGGACTCCCCACACTTGGCGCGCCGCCTCTAGGGCCGGCCTCCTCCTCCTCCCTCCTTTATATACATAGGCAGGGGACGCCCTAAAGGCACAACCGATAATCTCTTAGCCATGTGCGGTGCCCCGCTCCACAGTTACACACCTCGATCATACCATTGCGGAGCTTAATTAGGCGAAGCCCTGCGCCGGTAGCATCATCATCACCGTCACCACGGCTTCGTGCTGACGGAACTCACCCTCGGCCTCAACTGGATCAAGAGTACGAGGGACATCATCGATCTGAACATGTGCTGAACGCAGAGGTGATGTATGTTCGGTACTTGGATTGGTCGGATCATTAAGACGTTTGACTACATCAACCACGTTGTCATAACGCTTCCGCTTTTGGTCTATGAGGGTACGTAGACACACTCTCCCCTCTCGTTGCTATGCATCACCATGATCTTGCATGTGCGTAGGATTTTTTTTTAAATTTGCTATGTGAAAAAGCTTCAACCTGGTAAAGCTCGAACCCAAATCTGAGAAGTGCATCTTCATAGGATACCCAAAGGAAACTATTGGGTACACATTCTATCACATATCCGAAGGCAAGATATTCGTTGCTAAGAATGAATCCTTTCTAGAGAAGGAGTTTCTCTCGAAAGAAGTGAGTGGGAGGAAAGTAGAACTTGATGAGGTAACTGTACCTTCTCCCTTATTGGAAAGTAGTTCATCACAGAAATCAGTTCCCGTGATTCCTACACCAAGTAGTGAGGAAGCTAATGATGATAATCATGAAACTTCAGATCAAGTTACTACATAACCTCGTTGGTCTTCCAGAGTATAGTCTGCACCAGAGTGGTACGGTAATCCTATTCTGGAAGTCATGTTACTAGACCATGATGAACCTATGAACTATGAGGAAGCGATGATGAGCCCAGATTCCGCAAAATGGCTTGAGGCCATGAAATCTGAGATGGGATCCATGTATGAGGACAAAGTGTGGACTTTGGTGGACTTGACCGATGATCGGCAAGCCATATTAAATAAATGGACCTTCAAGAGGAAGACGGACACTCATAGTAGTGTTACTATCTACAAAGCTCGACTAATCACAAAAGGGTTTTTTGACAAGTTCAAGGTGTTGACTACAATGAGATTTTCTCAACTGTAGCGATGCTTAAATCCGTCCGAATCATGTTTGCAGTTGCGATATTTTATGAAATCTGGCAAATGGATGTCAAAACGGCATTCCTTAAATGGATATTTCTTAAAGAAAAGTTGTATATGATGCAACCAGAAGGTTTTGTAAATCCTAAAGGTACTAACAAGGTGTGCAAACTCCAGCGACCCATCTATGGACTGGTGCAAGCATCTCGGAGTTGGAATATACGCTTTGATGAGTTGATCAAAGCATATAGTTTTATACAGACTTGCGGTGAAACCTGTATTTACAAGAAAGTAAGTGGGAGCACTACATCATTTCTAGAAAGCATAAAGGAGTGTTTAAAAGGAGTTTTTCAAAGAAAGACCTTGGTGAAGTTGCTTACACATTGAGCATCAAGATCTATAGAGATAGATCAAGACGCTTGTTAAGATTTTCAAATGAGTACATACCTTGATAAGATTTTGAAGTAGTTCAAAATGGAACTGTCAAAGAAGGAGTTCTTGCCTGTGTTGCAAGGTGTGAAGTTGAGTAAGACTCAAAACCCGACCATGGCAGAAAATAGAAAGAGAATGAAAAGTCATTCCCTATGCTTCAGTCATAGGTTCTATAAAGTATTCTATGCGGTGTACCAGACCTATTGTGTACCTCACCAAGAGTTTGGCAAGAGGGTACAATAGTGATCTAGGAGTAGATCACTAGACATCGGTCAAAATTATCCTTAGTGGAATAAGGAAATATTTCTTGGTTATGGAGGTGATAAAGAGTTCGTCGTAAAGAGTTACGTCGATGCAAGCTTTGAAACCGATCTGGATGACTCTAAGTCTCGATCTAGATACATATTGAAAGTGGGAGCTATTAACTAGAGTAGTTCCGTGTAGAGCATTGTAGACATAGAAATTTGCAAAATACACATACGGATCTGAATGTGGCATACCCGTTGACTAAACTACTCTCACAAGCAAAACATGATCACACCTTAGTACTCTTTGGGTGTTAATCACATGATGATGTGAACTAGATTACTGACTCTAGTAAACACTTTGAGTGTTGGTCACATGGCGATGTGTTAATCACATGGTGATGTGAACTATTGGTGTTAAATCACATAGCGATGTGAACTAGATTATTGACTCTAGTGCAAGTGGGAGACTGAAGGAAATATGCCCTAGAGGCAATAATAAAGTTATTATTTATTTCCTTATTTCATGATAAATGTTTATTATTCATGCTAGAATTGTATTAACCGGAAACTTAGTACATGTGTGAATACATAGACAAACAGAGTGTCACTAGTATGCCTCTACTTGACTAGCTCGTTGAATCAAAGATGGTTAAGTTTCCTTGCCATAGACATGTGTTGTCATTTGTTTAATGGGATCACATCATTAGAGAATGATGTGATTGACTTGACCCATTCCGTTAGCTTAGCACTTGGTCGTTTAGTATATTGCTATTGCTTTCTTCATGACTTATACATGTTCCTATGACTATGAGATTATGCAACTCCCGAATACCGAGGAACACTTTGTGTGCTACCAAACATCACAACGTAACTGGGTGATTATAAAGGTGCTCTACAGGTGTCTCCGATGGTACTTGTTAAGTTGGCATAGATCAAGATTAGGATTTGTCACTCCGATTGTCGGAGACGTATCTCTGGGCCCTCTCAATAATGCGCATCACTATAAGCCTTGCAAGCAATGTGACTAATGAGTTAGTTGCGGGATGATGCATTACGGATGAGTAAAGAGACTTGCGAGTAACGATATTGAACTAGGTATTGAGATACCGACGATCGAATCTCGGGCAAGTAACATACCGATGATAAAGGGAACAACGTATGTTGTTATGCGGTTTGACCGATAAAGATCTTCGTAGAATATGTGGAAGCCAATATGAGCATCCAGGTTCCGCTATTGGTTATTGACCGAAGACGTGTCTCGGTCATGTCTACATAGTTCTCGAACCCATAGGGTCCGCACACTTAACGTTCAATGACGATTTGTATTGTGAGTTATGTGATTTGATGACCGAAGTTTGTTCGGAGTCCCGGATGAGATCGGATACATGACGAGGAGTCTTGAAATGGTTGAGTCATAAAGATCGATATATTGTAAGGCTATATTCGGACATCGCAAAGGTTCCGAGTGATTCGGGTAGTTTTCGGAGTACCGGAGAGTTAGGGGAATTCGCCCGGAGAAGTATTGGGCCATACGGGAATAGAGGAGGCAGGCCAAGGCCAAAGGGAAGGAGCCCCCCCCCCCATGGGTCCGGATTGGACTAGGGGAAAGGGGGCGGCGCCCCCTTGCCCTTTCCTACTCCCTCTCTCTTTCCCTCTTTCTTCTCTCCTACTCCAGAAAGGAAAAGGGGAATCCTACTAGGACTTGGGAGTCCTAGTAGGACTCCCCACACTTGGCGCGCCCCCTCTAGGGCCGGCCTCCTCCTCCTCCCTCCTTTATATACACAGGCAGGGACACCCCAAAGGCACAACAGAATATCTCTTAGCCGTGTGTGGTGCCCCCCTCCATAGTTACACACCTCGATCATACCGTTGGGGAGCTTAGGCGAAGTCCTGCGCCGGTAGCATCATCATCACTGTCACCACGCCGTCGTGCTGACGGAACTCACCCTTGGCCTCAACTTGATCAAGAGTATGAGGGACGTCATCGAGCTGAACGTGTTCTGAATGCGGAGGTGCCGTCGTTCGGTACTTGGATCGGTCGGATCATGAAGACGTACGACTACATCAACCGCGTTGTCATAACGCTTCCGCTTTCGGTCTACGAAGGTACGTAGACACACTCTCCCCTGTCGTTGCTAAGCATCACCATGATCTTGCATGTGCGTAGGATTTTTTGTTGAAATTACTACGTTCCCCAACAATGAGTTGAGTGATTCAATGATAAACTATGAACGAAACTGAAGCCAAGTGATTCAGAAGAGAACTTACCCAAAATTTGGTGATCATGGCCTTAGCGGTCGTTCCGTACTCCGTGTGGCTGTAAGCCTCGTAGTGGGACCAGCTCGTGGCCAAAACTCACAGCTCTGGGTCCCTCTCTGGCAACGGGCAGAATAGACCCGGCCAAAACTCCTTCAACAGTACAGTGATAAGGCCGTTCGGTTTACGGCCCTTTCCGTGAAGGATCCAGTTCCTGCAAAAGAATGAAAGGATTGCCATGTGTACAATGAGAAAATGTTTTCATGTGTTGAAAATATGATTGAGAGGCACTTACTCTGTCCCCGTAGGTTCAATGAGCCACTTGTGTGCCTCGATATAAAGTGGTGTAGGTACTCCGGTAGTACCACGCAGCCACCCCTTCGGAGCACCCGACGGCAAGTCACCCCATAACTCGGGGTCAACCTCCCCTCCACCACCCTCCTCGCCCTCCTCCTCCTCACCCTCCTCGGCCTCCTCATCCTCGGCCTCCTCCTCCTCGCCCTCAGGAACATACTCCTCCTCCTCAGACTCAGAAGGTGCCTCAATATAGGAGGGCATCGAAGAAGACCCTCCTATTTCGGTCACGACCTGGAGTTTTTTGCCCCGGGTGCCTCTCCCCCCACCTCCTCCTCCTCCTCTAGGGGCTCTCCCCCAGCCCCTCCTCCTCTAGGGTCTCCTCCCCTGATCCCTCGACCTCCCTATGAGGTGTCATCATCGCGTAGTCGGGAGGGAACCTTGTGGGCTCGTCCACTCCGAGTAAGTGATTTGCATTTATTGAGAAAACCGGAGCCGCTAGACTTGCCCATGATTAGCAAACCTGCATTAACAAGAGAATAAACAATTAGTAAGGATATCAAATAAACAAGCATACGGAAAAGAACATTAATAACAGAATGGTGCAAAGGTATTACCTCATCCACTCATCCTCAACTTCCTTGATGTTGTGCAATATATAGAACATGGCATCCTCCCACTCATCTCGTGGCATGATATAAGGTGTCGAGCATCTAGCCCCGCCACCTTGATCGATGAATAGAGGCAGCTTGGGTTTATACTTGGGTTCTTCTGTATTGTATCGAGACACCTTATTGTGCAGCGTGGGAACATGGTCCGGATAGTACGTTGTCCTGAGGTCTGCCACCTCCTCTAGGAAAACTGCCTCAGGTATGGAAGCTTCAATCTTAGCTTTGTTTCCACATTTCTGTCTCAGATGCTTGTTCTGTCTCTCAGGGCCATACCGCCAACAATTCTGCACAGGGCCCCCCAACAATACCTCGTTCGCGAGGTACAAAATGAGATGTGTCGTCGGAGTAAAGAAGCCTGGCGGGAAGATCTTCTCTAGCTTGCATATCAACTTCGGTGCCTTCTTATGCATTTCGTTTATCATCTCAGGACATACTTCTTTAGCACAAAGCATGCAGAAGAAATGGCTTAACTCCGCAAGCACACACCAGACACGCTCGGGAACATAGCTCCGAACCATCACCGGCATAATCCGCTCAATCCATACATGATAGTCATGACTCTTGAGCCCGGTCACTTTGCCCGTTGAAAGATTGACCCACTTACTTATATTCGACGCATAACCATCAGTGAACTTCACGACGTGTTTCAGCCACTTGAGTGCCTCCATCTTATGATCCTTTTTAAGTACGAAGTCAGCATCTGGCTTGAACCAAGATTTTCAACTGCCTATTGGAGGCTGCATGTGTAGACGTGGTCTATCAAAAATATTCTGTCGATCGACTCTAGCATTAACATTATCCTTTGTCTTATCAGGAATGTTGAGGATCGTGCAAAAAAGGGACTCTACAACATTCTTTTCGGTGTGCATCATGTCGATGTTGTATGGAAGTTTGAGGTCCTTAAAATAGGGAAGCTGTGTGAAGGGTAATGTGAGTCCAGTTGTGCGTCTCACCATATCCTTCAAAACATTTTTTCCTTTACCTTTTCCTTTGCCCTCGCCCTCGCCCTCGTCTTCGCCTGTGGCTTTGCCTTTGCCTTTGCCTTTGCCTTCGCCGGCAGGCTTAAGAGCTTTCAGCTGAGTAAGCACATCTGCACCAGAAAACGTTGGAATCTCGTTTACTTCATGGACAACCTTTTGCCTTTTGTGGAGTTCTTCTTGTCTTCCCTATCAGGATGGTCTGGAGGGAGGAACTGTCGATGCAGGTCAAAGGCAACATACTTTCCACCCTTCTTCAACCAAATGAAAATCAAGTCCTGCATGCACACTGGGCAAAGCATCTTCCCACATGTACATCATCCACAGAATAGGGCATATCCGGGAAAGTCATGCATGCAATACTTTTGCCAAACTTTCATCAAGAAATTTTTCTGCAGATGCCAGTCATATGTCAACCTCGGGAAGTACCAATAATGGTGCAAATCATCCACCAACTGCTGCATAAACATACTCAAATTCTTCCCCGGATATTCAGGCCTCAGAATTATAAGCGACATGAACATGGTCTTGCATTGCATTATAGCGCCCGGAGGGAGATTGAGCGGAATAACAAATATGGGCCAGCAGTTGTGTGGATTAGACGACATACCATATGGATTGAACCCATGACCTGATATAGCAATTCTGACATTCCCAGCCTCGGCTGCTTCCTTCGGGTATTCTATATCGAATGACTTCCATGCTTCACCTTCTGATGGATGTACAATTTTATTTGGATTGTACCTTTTCCCTTCCTTGTGCCACTTCATCATTTTGGCAGACTCCTCGGTGATGAAAAGGCGCTGCAGTCTTTTTATAAAATCAAGATACTGAAGAACCTTCACAGGGATTTTTAGCTGCTGCTTCTGACCCTGCTCATCGACCACCTCAATATACCGAGAGGAACCGCACTTCCTACAGTAGTTGTCATTCGTATACTCATGCCTAAACAAAAGGCAATTCTTCGGACAAACATGTATTTTCTCATAATCCATGGAGAGTGCTTTCATGATTTTCTTTGTAGCGTACATGGTTTTCGACGGTTCATGGCCCTCAGGCAGGCTATTAGCCCATACTCCTAGAAATGCTTCGAAGCAACCTCTGCTACAGTCGTACTCAGCCTTGACTTCCATCAGCTGCGAGATGGCATCCAGCACAGAGAGCTTGGCACCCTCATAAAGAGGTTTCTCTAACGAGGCCAAGATATCCAGGAAGGCCTTTGTGGTTTCCTCTGGCTCCTCCGGTTCATTTGCTGAATGTGATGGAGGTGTCGATTGTGCAGCAAAGACATCATCTAGAAGGTCACTAACCCCATCATCTTCATAACCAGCGACGCATTGACGTATCACATCCTCTCTACCATGGTCCCCCTGGGCAAAGTTTATCGGCATATTAAAGTTGGGCATAAATCCATGCGTGCGAAGGTGCTTAGTCATCTCACTCTTATCTCTGCGCATACGTCTCTTACCTTTGGCACACGGGCATTCTAGCACAATCCTCATTGGACTACGGAATACCTCTTTCAAAAGCACATCAGTTTTCTTGACCCACTCTGTTGTTACTTGATTCCGACGGAAAAATCCACTATACATCCACTGATTATCTACCATCTCTGCTTTATTGGAAGCCACACAAAAAAATTAAGGATTCATTTAAATTACTCACATCAATATTTTATTTTTTACAGGGTTGACCAGAAACGACATTTAATCCACCTACATCTCTAATAGGTAAAGATGGGTCCTAATCCCACCAGAGAATGTGTATATTGAGTGTGTTGTTTATGCTCTACCCCATTCTGAGACAAAATTTTGGCAGCACCTCCCCGCTGTTCTCCAAATACACGTCTCGGAAAAATGCCAAGAGAATGTGCATCCGGAGAACAACGGGGAGGCGCCGCCAAAATCTTGTCTCGGAATGGGGTAGAGCATGGACAACGTACCCAATCTACACATCCTCGGGCTGTCTGTGGAAAACACTGGACAATCTGAAAGAGCTGTGGTGATAAATATGCAATTGAATGCATATTTATTGATGCAACCCTTTCGAACTGGAGACGCCTAGGTTACGCGACTCGATGTGAAAATTTAATCTACTGACGTGGAAAAAAAGCGGACATGGTCATGGAATTGTTGCTCACCCTCTGATGTAGACGATGTAGTCGATCAAAGGAGAGGGACGATTGTGGACCAACATCTCCAATGTCGACGATCACTCCACGAAGATGGAACACCACAAATCCTGTTAATTACACCGAGTGAAAAAAAATTAGGTCATCACCTCACATTAACCATTGGCACAACATTATGAATCAACATGAAACAACATGTCAAATTGCAAAAAAGAAAGCTTCATTAAGTATTTTAGAAACCAAGTGCCTCGAATTGCTTCCATCTAACACTAACTTGACCAAACACAAAACTTACTAATACCCATCAATTCATCCATATTTTAAACTAAGCGTCTACAAAATGCAAAACTTGACCAATATCCATCAATCTATACATGCACATATTCAAAAACTTGACCAATATCCATCTATCCATATTTTAAACTAAGTGTCCAAATTCACAAACTTGACCAATATCCATCAATGCATCCATCTATCACAAACTTGACCATCAGTCTATACATGCACATATCCATTCATCACATATCCATCTAAGAACAAAATAAGCAGTAACAAAATGCAAAAAAAATGAAAAAAATGTCACCGGGGGCGTCTTGGGCGCCGATGCAGCGGGCAACAGGGAGGCCGGGGGGCAGCCACCAGGGAAGGGTGGACGGGGGCTGGCCGGGGGCAGCAGGTCGTCGATGTAGGGGGGCCTCCGAGCTCCGGCAGGCACGGGGTCGGGGCAGGACAGGGAGGGCGCAGTGTCGGTGACACATGGGGCAGTGCCGGCGAGAG
>NC_041391.1:49907193-49908075 GCF_002162155.2 Triticum dicoccoides
GCCGGCGAGAGGTGGCGGGGGGACGGGGGTGGTGGTGGGGTGAGGGGCGGAGAGGGTGGTGGCCGCGGCGGTGTAGAGTCGAGGTGGTGACGGCAGGGCGGTGGCGGCGCCAGAAGGGGGAGGAGAGGGTAGTGATGGAGGCGGGGAGGGGCGAGGGAAGGGGAGTGGCGCGGGTAGAGCAGGTGGAGCGGCGGCAGGCAGGCGGCCGTGGGCGGCGGACGACGCGGGTCGAGACGGGTGGGGCACGGCGCGGGAGAGAGGGGGAATGAGTGTCCAGCCCTGCCCGTGAGTGGATAACGTGATCTATGCCGACGGCATAGCCGTCATCATAGTTTAAGATGCCACATGGCAAACTATGCAACGGCTATGCCGTCGGCATAGATAGCATCTTTTTTGCAGCAGCAGCATAGATACCATTAGACTTTCATTACAAAAACGGACAATTACTCTGAAACTTTCGGTGCCCGGACACCGGTCCAGTTTCCGGGCACTGAAGGTTTCAGAGTAATCGTCCATTTTATTTGCAGTCTGCATCCATGTAGACCCGACACGTCTGTTCCCCCCTCTAGGTGTCAATGGTGGTGCCGTCCATGAGTGGGTCCACACCCCGGAGACGCGTGCGGCCTCTTCACACATGCCACCACACCACCCCGCATGTATGAGGACCCGGTGCGACGTTCCGGTGGCATTGCTACCCCCTAGGGCCCCGTCCCGCCTAACCTTGGAGCGGTTGACCACGAGATCTAGCCCTTTGACTTCCCATGGACGGGCTTTGACCAGTGGACCTCTCCACCCCGTTGTGTCAGGTCAGCCCATAGGGACACCTGGGAGCAACATCCGGGCCAAACCCACAGCTACATCACCTCCGTGTAGACCCGACGC
>NC_041391.1:49908194-49970397 GCF_002162155.2 Triticum dicoccoides
GGGCCTGGTGCGACACTCCGGGGGCATTGCTACCCTCCCACGGCCCCCGTCCCGCCTAACCCTAGAGCGGTTGACCATGAGATCTAGCCCTTTGACTTCCGACGGATGGGCTTTGACCAGTGGACCTCTCTACCCGATTGTGTTAGGTCACCCTAGAGGGACACCTTGGAGCAACATCCGGGGCAAACCCGCAGCTACATCACCTCCGTGTAGACCCGACGCGTCCGTTTCCCCCTCCAGGTGCCGGCGGCCGCGCCGTCCGTGAGGGGGGCACACCGAAGAGACGCGTGCCGCCTCTTCAGACATGCCACCACACCACCCCGCATGTATGAGGGCCCGGTGCGACGCTCCGGTGGCACTGCTACCCCCAGGGGCCCCGTCTCACCTAACGCTGGTGTGGTTGACCACGAGATCTAGCGCTTTGACTTTCCACGGACGGGCTTTGACCAGTGGACCTCTCCATCCGGTTGTGTTAGGTCAGCCCATAGGAACACCTGGGAGCAACGTCCGGGCCAAACGCACAGCAACATCCCCTCCGTATAGACCCGACACGACCGTTCCCCCTCTAGGTGCCGGCGATGGTGCCGTCCGTGAGGGGGGCCACACCCCGGAGACGCGTGCCGCCTCTTCAGACATGCCACAACACCACCCCACATGTATGATGGCCCGGTGCGACGCTGTGGTGGCATTGCTACCCCCGGGCCCCCCATCCCGCCTAACCATGGAGCAGTTGACCATGAGATCTAAATCTTTGACTTCCCATGGACGGGCTTTGACCAGTGGACCTCTCCACCCGGTTGTGTTAGGTCAGCCCAGAGGGACAACTGGGAGCAACATCCGGGCAAAACCCACAGCTACATCACCTCCACGTAGACCTGACGCATCCGTTTCCCCCTCGAGGTGCCTGCGGCGGCGCCGTCCGTGAGGGGGGCTGAGGGAGTCCCGGATTAGGGGGTGTCCGGATAGCCGTACTACCATCATCGGCCGAACTATCTTCGGCCGGACTATCATCATCATCGACCGGACTCCAAGACTATGAAGATACAAGATTGAAGACTTCGTCCCGTGTCCGGATGGGACTTTCCTTGGCGTGGAAGGCAAGCTTGGCGATACGGATACGTAGATCTCCTACTATTGTAATCGACTCTATGTAACCCTAGCCCTCTCCGTGTCTATATAAACCGGATGGCTCT
Organism: Triticum dicoccoides; assembly: GCF_002162155.2. Classification (NCBI taxonomy): domain Eukaryota; kingdom Viridiplantae; phylum Streptophyta; class Magnoliopsida; order Poales; family Poaceae; genus Triticum; species Triticum dicoccoides. The sequence goes on from NC_041391.1 coordinate 49,909,388, forward strand.
AGTCCGTAGGACATAACAACAACCATTACAATCATACCATAGGCTAGCTTCTAGGGTTTAGCCTCCTTGATCTCGTGGTAGATCCACTCTTGTAAACATCCACAATATCAATATCAATCAAGCAGGACGTAGGGTTTTACCTCCATCAAGACTGCCCGAACCTGGGTAAAACATCGTGTCCCTTGTCTCCTGTTACCATCCGCCTAGACGCACAGTTCGGGACCCCCTACCCGAGATCCGCCGGTTTTGACACCGACATTGGTGCTTTCATTGAGAGTTCCTCTGTGTCATCACCGATAGGCTTGATGGCCTCTTCAATCGACAACGACGCAGTCCTGGGTGAGACTTTTCTTCCCGGACAGATCTTCGTATTCGGTGGCTTCGCACTGCGGGCCAACTCACTTGGCCATCTGGAGCAGATCGAAAGCTACGCCCCTGGCCGTCAGGTCAGGTTTGGAAGCCTAAACTTCACGGCCGATATCCGCGGGGACTTGATCTTCGATGGATCTGAGCCACAGCCGAGCGTGCCGCACTGTCACGATGGGCACGACCTAACTCTGCCGCCGGACAGCACCTTGGAGGCTGCACACGAATCCGCTCCGACCCATAGTCCGAAGCCGATCGCTCAGATCGAGGACGGATGGCTGGACACCGCCTCGGGAGCTGCAACTTCTACGGTGATGGAGCCGAACACTTACCTTGTCCCGCATAAAGCTCATGACTCCGAGGTGCCGGACTCTCTGCCGGACTCCGAACCTCCTGCGCCCCTGCCAGTCGAATTCGACTGGGCGCCGATCATGGAATTCACCACTGCGGACATCTTTCAGCACTCACCCTTCGGCGATATCTTAAATTCGCTGAAGCATCTCTAGCTATCCGGAGAGCCCTGGCCGAACTACGGCCAGGATGGTTGGGACACGGACGACGAAGAAATTCAGAGCCCACCCACCACCCACTTCGTAGCCACCGTCGACGATCTAACCGACGTACTCGACTATGACTCCGAAGACATCGACGGTATGGACGACGATGCCGGAGACTATCAAGAACCAGTGCCTACAGGACACTGGAAGACCACCTCATCATACGACATATATATGGTGGACACCCCAAAAGATGGGGATGGCGAAGAAGCAACGGAGGCCGATTCCTTAAAAGAAACAGCCCAAGCGCCGACATCAGCGGCGCCGCTCTAAATCCCGCCACAGCAAGAATAGAGATTCCGGCACAGGAGATAATAACACCCCAGAGAGTGCCGAAGACAACCCCCTCCAGCACGATCCAGCACATGAGGAGGCAGAAGCAAGCCCTCACGAGAGGGCGGCAGACGAAGAGGTCGAGGATGATAATTACTTACCTCCCTCCGGAGACGAGGCAAGCCTCAACGACGACGAATTAGTCGTGCCTGAGGATCCCGTCGAACAAGAGCGTTTCAGACGCAGGCTAATGGCCACGGCAAACAGCCTAAAGAAAAAGCAGCAACAGCTTCAAGCTAATCAAGACCTACTGGCCCACAGATGGACCGAGGTCCTCGCGGCCGAAGAGTATGAACTCGAACGCCCCTCCAAAAGTTACCCAAAACGCAAGTTGCTCCCCCGACTAGAGGAGGAAGCATACAAACCTGCATCACCAACGCACAATACGGCAGACCGACCACCTCGTGGCCGCGACAGAGGGGCGTGCAAGCCCTCCACCAAAACCGTACCCCGGCACCGCTCAAAAAGCATGAAGCCACGGGGGAACGCGCCGGACTTGCAGGATATATTGGAGGACAAGGCAAGACAATCCAGATCTATCTATGGATCACGTGGGCACCCCAAGACCCACGACGAATACCGTCGCGCCGGATACAACTACTCCGGCCGGGCCGAACACAGCAGACAACGCTCTCTCGAGCTACGTCGCGATATTGCTCAATACAGAGGCGCCGCGCACCCACTATGCTTCACCGACGAAGTAATGGATCATCAAATCCCTGAAGGGTTTAAACCCGTTAATATTGAATCCTACGATGGCACAACAGACCCCGCGGTTTGGATTGAGGATTATCTCTTCCATATACATATGGCCCGCGGCGACGATCTTCACGCCATCAAATATCTCCCGCTCAAGCTTAAAGGACCAGCTCAGCATTGGCTTTACGGCCTGCCCGCAGAGTCAATTGGATGCTGGGAAGACCTGGAAGCCGCATTCCTCGACAACTTCCAGGGCACGTATGTGCGACCACCGGACGCAGATGACCTAAGCCACATAATCCAGCAACCAGACGAATCGGCCAGGCAATTCTGGACACGGTTCTTAACAAAGAAAAATCAAATCGTCGACTGTCCGGATGCAGAGGCCCTCGCTGCCTTCAAACATAACATCCGCGACGAGTGGCTGGCCCGGCACCTAGGACAGGAAAAGCCAAAATCCATGGCAGCCCTCACATCACTCATGACCCGCTTCTGTGCGGGAGAGGATAGCTGGCTAGCTCGCAGCAACAACCTCAGCAAAAACGCTGGCAGTCCGGATACCAAGGACCGCAATGGCAGGTCGCGTCGAAACAAAAACAAACGCCGCATTAACGGCGACAGCAATGAGGATACGGCAGTCAACGCCGGATTCCGAGGCTCCAAGCCCGGTCAACGGAAGAAGCCATTCAAAAGAACCACTCCGGGCCCGTCCAATTTGGACCGAATACTCGACCGCTCCTGTCAAATACATGGAACCCCCGAAAAGCCAGCTAACCACACCAACAGAGATTGTTGGGTATTCAAGCAGGCAGGCAAATTAATCGCCGAAAACAATGACAAGGGGATACACAGCGATGACGAGGAAGAGACCCGGCCGCCGAACAACAGAGGACAAAAGGGATTCCCCCCTCAAGTTCGGACGGTAAACATGATATACGCAACGCATATACCCAAGAGGGAGCGGAAGCGTGCACTAAGGGACGTATACGCGATGGAGCCAGTCGCCCTAAAATTAAACCCATGGTCATCTTGCCCGATCACTTTCGATCGAAGAGACCATCCGACCAGTATCCGCCATGGCGGATTCGCCGCATTGGTTTTAGACCCAATCGTCGATGGATTTCACCTCACGAGAGTCCTGATGGACGGCGGCAGTAGCCTGAACCTGCTTTATCAGGATACAGTGCGAAAGATGGGCGTAGACCCTTCAAGGATTAAACCTACAAAGACAACCTTCAAAGGCGTCATACCAGGTGTCGAGGGCAGTTGTACAGGCTCAGTTACACTGGAAGTGGTCTTCGGATCCCCGGATAATTTCCGAAGCGAGGAGTTAATCTTCGACATAGTCCCATTCCGCAGTGGCTATCACGCTCTGCTCGGACGAACCGCGTTCGCAAAATTCAACGCGGTACCGCATTATGCATACCTTAAGCTCAAGATGCCAGGCCCTCGTGGAGTCATCACGGTCAATGGAAACACGGAACACTCCCTCCGAACGGAGGAACATACAGCGGCTCTCGCGGCAGAAGTACAGAGCAGCCTTTTAAGGCAATTTTCGAGTCCGGCCGTTAAACGACCGGACACGGCCAAACGCGCCCGGAGCAACATCAACCAAGACACCTGGCACATTCCGAGCACGCGTAGCAATGCGGCCTCAACCCCAGCCCTCGCACAATTAACTCTGTCCGGCGGCGAACCTGCCGAACTCATGATGCAACAGCCAGGGAGGGACAAAGGCTGCGACGAACACTCAGGTGGTCTCCATTACAAGCATTAAATTTGTTAAATACACCATTCCGCGGCCTACCCCTGGAGGGAGACGCCTTTAATTCGTCCAATCCCTTGCTTTCCGCACTATTTGTATCATTCCGCACTCATAGCAAATCTTCTCGAATAAAATGCAGCACTTTTTGCCCATAATTGCATTACCTTATATATATACATGTTCATTTACGACATGTTGCATCCGTACATTTTGGTACGGCCAAACACACCAGGGGCTTATGTTCCCCGCATTATGGTGTGATAAAGTCCGCACACTTTCACAAGTGCGGCACCCCGAACTTATAGCATTATATGAATCGGCTCCGAATCATGTCTTGGGTCAATAGTTGGGTTTACCCGGCTCCCATGTGTGGCACCTTACGTTCCGTTCTATCGGCTAAGGTAGCACTAGGAGAACCACTGCGATTGCGCCCCGGTTGAGCCGGGTTAACGCCTCAGTGGAGAAAGCTAAAATGACTGTCATGATAAGGCGAGAGACTGGTCGCTATTCAAGAGGTCTTTTCGGGTCCTTAAAGACCTATGCCACTTCGAGCGAAGTACCGGATAATGTCCGACGAAGGCGTGGATAGCGCCCCGAATTCGGTCTTCCGAATACTAGGGGCTTCACCGAAATTTAAAATTATAGAATTCTATGGCTAAGTGAGAGTGTTCAAGCACTATAAGTCCGGTTGCCTTGTTCGTTGTGTTGAGCGCCTCCCTAGATGGACCCAAAAATGGGAACAAGAGTGCTCAAGTTTATCCCGAACACCCCGGCACTCGTGGCATGGGGGCTGAAGCCGACGACTTGCCATCTCTCAGATTTAATAAACGGCCGCACAGAAGGTAATATTTTAAATTAACAAGTGTTGCTTAGTGCACATGAACAAAGTTTTCAACGCACAGGATAACACATTGCGAATTTACTCAATAATTACATCCCTGGGGCACTCATCGGCAATCTTGCGGGCACCCTTCAGGACAATCTTATAGTACATCTCGGGCGTACGATATTCCTTGCCCGCTGGTGGCGCGTCAGTGATTAGCTTCTCCGCATCCAGCTTGCCCCAATGTACCTTTGCGCGGGCAAGGGCCCGACGAGCACCTTCAATACAGGCGGAGCGCTTGATAACCTCCACCCAGGGGCACACATCCACCAACCGTCGCACGAGGCCGAAGTAGCTCCTAGGCATGGCCTCTCCAGGCCACAGCCGGACTATGAGGCCCTTCATGGCCTGCTCGACCACCTTGTGGAGCTCGACTAGCTGCTTCAGCTGGTCGCTAGGGGGCACCGGATGGCCGGCCTCAGCATACTGGGACCAGAAGACCTTCTCCGTTGAGCTCCCCTCCTCGGCTAAGTAGAATGCGGCGGCATCAGACATGCTGCGAGGCAGATTTTCAAACGCCCCTGGAGAGCTCCGAATTCGGGTAAGTAACACGTAATTTACATTCACATGCTTGCTTTGCATGGAAAATGCCTTACCCGCCGCTATCTTCCTCACCAACTCAATCTCCTGAAGGGACTTATGGGCATCAGCCTTGGCAGTTTTGGCACTTTCGAGAGCCGAGGCAAGCTCGGACTCTCGAGTCTTTGAGTCACGCTCCAAACTCTCATGCTTTTCCATGAGAGCCTGGAGCTCTTGCCGAACCACCGCCACCCGCGCCTCCTGCTTTTCTCGCTCTGCCCGTTCCGCGGCCGCATTGCGTTCGGCCGCGGACACGGCCTCCTTCAGGGTCGCCACCTCGTTCGTGGCCCCTGCAGTACCCATGTTATCCTTGTTGATTTTTGTTGCAACCTAAATCCTTTTCTGCAAGGTACAAGTTCAAAGAGGTGTTGCTCACCTTCTTTGTCCTGGAGCTGCTTCTTGGAGCGGCCGAGCTCTTGCTCGGACCGCTCGAGCTCCTGCTTCAAAGCACCGACCTCCACAGTCAGTGCGGCAGAGGTCAGCAGCGCAGCCTGCAACCCATATTGACATAATTTTTTAGCAACCCTGCGTATATCTTTTTTTTTCAGATCCTCAGTCCGGCTTTTCTTTTTGAACACCGAACCGAGCATCAGGGGCTACTGTCTATGCGGTATTACATTGCATATTTTTAACTTCTTACCTCAAAGCCTGATAGAAGGCTATTGCAGGCTTCAGTCAGCCCGCTCTTGGCAAGCTGTACCTTCTGAATCACCGCACTCATAATAGTGCGGTGTTCTTTCTCGATGGAAGCGCTCTGCAGCGCCTCCAACAAATTGGCCGGCGCCTCCGGTTGGACGGAAGCTGCCGGCGTCACGGTCTTGCCCTTCGTGTGAAGGGGCCGCCGGCCGGACTCCGGAACCACTACGGGTTCTGATGTGGAGTCCGGCGCAAAGTCCGGGAGGCCGCCTTGTGGCGCCTCCGGAGCCTCCCCCTGATGGGTCCCTTCTTGGGATCCCACCTCGGCGTCCTCGGTGTCGCGAGGGGTGGAGGCGGTAGAGATGGAGTCTACATCCGACGGAGTCAACGACCCGCTCGATGAAGCGGGGAGATCATCATTGGCCGGACTATAGGCAGCATGTGGCATCAGAATGACACTATGTGACGCAGAAAAAGAAATTATAAATCATTCAGGAATCCGGATACTTACGATCTCGCCGGAGGCCTGGCCCTTGAAGGCCATTCTTCCTCGCCAACATTGATGTTGGCGGAGCTGTCCGGGGGAATAGTCCTTCCCCTCTTGGACCCTTCGGCCTCCCCTGTTGGGGAAGCCTTCCTCTTCCTCTCTCCCTCCTCTGGGAGAGAGTCCTCTTTCTCCTCCTCGTTTTCGGGGGAGGAGTCCGCCCCGGAGTCGTCGGACACCTGAAAACGGGAACTCTTTCGAGCACCCGTGGCCCCCTTCTTGGCATCCTTCTCCGGCACCACATGCGGTGCCGGAACCAGCAGCCTCGCTAGATGGGTGTCTACTGGGTTTCTGGCATAGGAGCCGGGCAGATAATCTGCTCCGCCTTCCTCATCCAGTCCTGTCAAAGGAAAAGGGGAAATTAAAACCCGCATAGAGTCAAACTATGAAAAGCAAGTGTCCCGTCAAGGGGTAGAATCACTTACCTCGTCGGCTTGAAGCTGCGAGCGAAATCCGCGATCTTCAGTCGTGGATGCGGGGGCTTCGGCGCCCTTAAACAGCACCCTCCAGGCACCTTCGTACGTCGTGTCGAAGAGCCCGCTCAGTGCCTGGTGCTGTTCCGGATCGAACTCCCACAGATTGAATGCCCGCTCCTGGCATGCGAGAATCCGGCGGACGAGCATGACTTCGACCACGTTAACCAGCCTGAGCTTCTTCACTAGCTTCTGGATACAGGCTTGGAGTCCTGTCAGCTCCTCCGAACTACCCCACAGCAAGCCCTTCTTTTTCCAGGAGGTGAGCTGCATGGGGATACCAGATCTGAACTCGGGGGCCGCCGCCCACGTAGGGTCGCGCGGCTCGGTGATATAAAACCACCCCGATTGCCACCCCTTGATGGATTCCACGAAGGCCCCTTCGAACCAAAGGACGTTGGGCATCTTGCCTAACATGGAGCCTCCGCACTCCGCTTGAGTGCCCTTCACTACCTTCGGCTTGACATTGAAGGTCTTGAGCCACAAGCCGAAGTGGGGCTGGATGCAGAGGAAGGCCTCGCACACGACGATAAACGCCGAGATGTTGAGGATGAAGTTCGGCGCCAGATCATGGAAATCCAGGCCGTAGTAGAACATGAGCCCCCGGACAAAGGGAGGAAGTGGGGAAGAAAAATGACCCTCTCATGGGGCCTGGGGGTGGGGATGAGCTGCCCCTCATCGGGCAGCCGGTGCGCAATGTCACCGAACATGTAGCCGGCGCTGCGCAGTCTTTCGATGTGCTCCTCCGTAACGGAGGAGGTCATCCACTTGCCTCCCGCTCCAGACATGACTAGGGAAGGTTGAGACGAGATGTGCGGGCTTGGGCGCTGGAGCTCGAGTGCGCGGAGATGGATAAGCAAAGGACGAAGAAGGCGTAGGTGAAAAGGTGAATCCTTATCCCTTATATGGGCGGGCGAAGTCTACGCGTCCCCCACCGGCCTGGTAAAACTCGCTTGTCCCCCAAGCGTCACCATCAATGGCGCGGTTGGGTTACCCACGTCCGTATTGATGAGAATCCCGGATTAAGGGGGAACACGATCTCTGCTTCGACAAGACGTGCCAAGGAAACCGCTTCGCTAAATGCACTAAGGTGGTAGAGTAAAAAACGATTCAAGTAATGGCTTGGTAGTGGCGTGACGTCATGCTGCAAAAAACGTCAGCAGATTGAACTTGTGTATATATTATTCTCTCTACGGTGGGATGTGGAATTTATTTTGCAGAGCCGGACACTATCCTGGTGTTCACAATCTTCTATCATTCGGAGCAGGAACCCGCCTTGCAATGCCAAGCAATATACGCGCCGGACTTATCGTCATTGAAGCCTGGTTCAGGGGCTACTGAGGGAGTCCCGGATTAGGGGGTGTCCGGATAGCCGGACTACCATCATCGGCCGAACTATCATCGGCCGGACTGTCATCATCATCGACCGGACTCCAAGACTATGAAGATACAAGATTGAAGACTTCGTCCCGTGTCCGGATGGGATTTTCCTTGGCGTGGAAGGCAAGCTTGGCGATACGGATACGTAGATCTCCTACTATTGTAACCGACTCTATGTAACCCTAGCCCTCTCCGGTGTCTATATAAACCGGATGGCTCTAGTCCCGGACATAACAACAACCATTACAATCATACCATAGGCTAGCTTCTAGGGTTTAGCCTCCTTGATCTCGTGGTAGATCCACTCTTGTAAACACCCACAATATCAATATCAATCAAGCAGGACGTAGGGTTTTACCTCCATCAAGAGGGCCCGAACCTGGGTAAAACATCGTGTCCCTTGTCTCCTGTTACCATCCGCCTAGACGCACAGTTCGGGACCCCCTACCCAAGATCCGCCGGTTTTGACACCGACAGAGGCCACACCCCGGAGACGCGTGCCACCTCTTCATACATGCCACAACACCACCGCGCATGTATGAGGGCCTGGTGCGACGCTCCGGTGGCATTGCTACCCACAGGGCCCCCGTCCCGCCTAACCCTAGAGCGATTAACCATGAGATCTAGCCCTTTGACTTCCCACAGACGGGCTTTGACCAGTGGACCTCTCCACTCAGTTGTGTTAGGTCAGCCTAGAGGGACACCTGGGAGCAACATCCGGGCCAAACCCACAGCTACATCACCTCTGTGTAGACCCGACGCATCCGTTTCCCCCCTCCAGGTGCCGGCGGCAGTGCCGTCCGTGTGGGGGGCCACACCCTGGAGACGCATGCCGCCTCTTCAGACATGCCACCACACCACTCGGTTGTGGTAGGTCATCCCATATAAACACTTGGGAGCACCGTCCCCTCCGTATAGACCCGATGCGGCTGTTTCCCCCCTCCAGGTGTCATCCGACGGCGGCGGCGCCGTCCGTGAGGGGTGTCACACCCCTCCGTATAGAATCGAAAATGAAGGTATTTATACCTATATTAACACGTTCTACATGTAAGTTAATTAAATAATAATACATAAAAGAACAAAAAAAATATGTGAGATGCAAAAAAAATCTATGCCGTCGGCATAGATGAGGCTAGGGGCCGATGGCCGGTGCGCCGCGGATCGGTGACGTGGCATCTATGCCGACGGCAGCCGTCGGCATTGGTGGTGGTCGGTGCGCCTCGGATAAATGGCGTGGCAACTGCATCTATGCCGACGACCGCCCGTCCCGGCTATCGGCATAGATCGGACGCCATTAGCCGCACGTCACGGGCGGGCCGCCAGGCCCGCATCTATGCCGATGACGGCCATAGGCGTAGGCTGGGTCTAAGCCGACGGCAAATAAGTGCCGACGGTGGCCGTCAGCATAACTCTGGATAGCCTGACAGCCTTTGTACGCTGACGGCCTGGGTCCGGCTGTAGGCATATCCATGAGTAGGCCGACGCTGACCATCGGCATACATTTGGCCGTCTGCAACGGCCCCTGTTCCAGTAGTGAAAAGCAAAGTTGCAGATCTTGCAATGGAGAAAAACTCGTTAGTTGATCACTTTTTCATCCGAGGTCATCTTGAGGTCGAATTCGAACCTGCAAATCTGCAAGTAATATTGAAATTCCAATTTTCGGGGCGCACGACATGCAAACTTTTGGTTTAGCCCGGAACCTCCCCGGAAGTTTTGCCAGGAACTTCCGGGGCAGACTTCTGCAGCACACCGTTTTGGCTCTAACTTTTTCATACGAACTCCGATTGAGACATATTTTATATCAAAATTGATCGTTTTGATGTGAAGAAGACAATCCAGGTGGAAACCTTTCTTATATGAGGTCATCTTGGAGGCTTAATTGGCCGAACAATACTCTGAATACAAAATCTTAATATTTTGATCATAGTTTCGGCCCTTGAGATGAAGTCAGATGGCGATGGCCCGAACTTCAAAGATGTTCATGTCGACAATACGAAACCTTTTCATGCAGATCACTTATTCATTTGAGGCCATCTTAATTAAGCTCTTGTCCGTGACAAAATCTGGTGCCAACACATGCCCTCCTGTTTTTCGGCAAAACATGGATGCCGAAAAATAATTTTCCCAGAGTTTGTTCAAAGGACGATGTCAACACTCCATCGGCCATTTACATGTGCTTAGGGCGATATTTATATATCGGCCATGTATAGTTATATATCGGCCATGTCTTTGCTTAGGGCGTTTAAGTATGTGCCATTGAGAGCTCGAGGTAACAATGTGCCTTGTACGGATTCCACCAAATATGAGTTTCCGGAAACTACTCTTGTAATCTCAAGAGGACTTTCCCAACTTGGAGACCACTTCCCGAATTTTCTATCTTTTGAACCAATTGGTAAAATCACTTTCCACACAAGATCGCCAACTTGAAAATTCTTCAACTTGACCTTCTTATTGTAAGCTCTTGCCACCCTCAACTTATCTCTCTCTATGAACTTCAAAGCAGCCAAAAGTTTACCGGCGACTTCGTCAATATTGTCCATCATCAAGTTATAAAAATCCACCGCCGATAAATCATTTTCTTTGGCTATTCTCAAAGCATTCAAATTCACATCTACTGGTAAAATGGCCTCTTGACTATATACAAGCTCATATGGAGTTAGCTTTGTAGCACCATGCCTTGAGATTCTGTGCACCCACAAAGCTTCAGACAATAACTCATGCCATCTCCTTGGATTATTATCAATCTTCTTCTTGATGAGCTTGATTGATATTTTATTGCTAGAATCAGCTTGTCCATTCGCTTGGGCATAATATGGAGAGGAATTGAGCAACTTTATCTAATATGATTTGGGAAATTCTCTAACTTGATGTGACATAAAGGATGAACCTTGGTCCATAGTTAATGTTTGAGGAATGCCAAATCTATGAATAATGCGCTCAGTTATGAATTGAATTACCTCTGTATGTGTCATATTTTTTAGTGGTATTGCTTCAGACCATTTAGTGAAATAATCAGTTGCCACCAACACAAACCGATGCCCCTTTGAAGAAGGATGAATCTCTCCAATAAAGTTTAATCCCCAACCTCTAAAAGGACATGGCTTAATAATAGAATGTAACATAACAGCAGGAGCCAACTGAATATCACCAAACTTTTAACAAGCTTCACATCCTTTATAATACCGGAAGCAATCATTAATCATCGTGTAGCGACCAGACCTCAAACAGTCTGATCTCAGTGCATCGGTGTCATCCCTGGAGCAGTAATGCTAACACGCACAATACTTGAAGGATTTATAACAGAGTGGCAATCACACACTTATTACATCGAATGTCTCAAAAGAGAAATCATTACAATAAATATGGCTTAAGGCAATCTAACAACGATAACAGCGGAAGGGTTGGAAGATAAGTAAGTCCATCAACTCCAACGGCATCACTGAGTATAGGACCACGATCCTAAGGCATCTTACTCGTCGTCTGAAAAGTCTGCAACATGAACGTTGCAGCCCGAAACGGGTCAGCACATGGAATATGCTGGCAATGTAACACATAGAGAGTAATGAAAGAAATATACTATACTACATGCATATATGGCTGGTGGAAAGCTCTATGGTTACAGTTTTGCATAAAGCCAATTTTTCCCTACTGCAAAGGAATAATTTTTTTTTAACTATCATGGTGGTTGTTAAACATTGAGAATGGTTGACAGCATTCTCAATCCCAATTAAAATCATCATTAAAAACCAAACAGCATTAATTAAAGTAACATGATGAGATTCACATGATAATCCAAGTAGTAGATACTCAAAACGTCCATAACCGGGGACACGGCTAACCATGATTAGTTTATACACTCTGTAGAGGTTTGTGCACTTTTCCCCACAAGACTTGATCTCCTCCGTTGGTTTTCTCGCACTACATGGTGTTTGAGAAATGGATGACCGGGACATAGTCTTTCAGAAGCGCTAGCACCTTTCGATGGGTAGACCGTTACACCTACTTTCCCCTACATCTGCTAGTCTACCATTGTAAGAGTTTGCACGACCTAATCAACTATGCTAGATCCTATAGTAGCTTGCGGCTGCACATGGAAGTTTCTAGCATGAATAATCTTATGATCCCTTTGAGCCTGGGTGGCGGTCCATAAAACAAACATGCAATCCTGGAATACCCAGGTGCCTCAATCCACCCGGATGTGTATTAAAGTTGCCACCTTAAATAAACCATTAATTAACAATCTCACATCTGTCATGGATACACTCATCCAATCCACGTCTACTAGCATAGCATGGCAATAAGAAAACGTAGAAGTAACTCCCAAGGGTTTATTAATAAAACAGGTAATAGGTACTACCTCATCTACTTCCCAAAACCCACATATTAATCAGATCCTAAGCATGCAATTTTTTGGGGATTGATCTAATGCATAAAAACTGGGTAGTAAAGAGATATGATCAGAGTGTTACTTGCCTTGCTGATGATCCGTGAAACCTAGGGATCCGAAGTAGCAAGCGGCGCAATCCGGATACTCTATCGCAACAAACAAACAAACAAGCAAACAATAAGTACTCATCTAATGCACATGTAAAACTCAAATAAGAGATCTAACCAGAAAGTTCAACTTAAGAACTCCGGTTGGCAAAAAGAATCAAATCGAACGAAGCAACGAAAATCAAACGGCGAAAGAAACAAGCTTCGTTTACTAATCTGGACCTCAGTCAAATTTTACAGAAGCAAAAACTTGTTTGAGTTGATTAAATAGAAAGAGTGTTTCAAGATGAAACTCTAGGTGCTTGAATCGCCTGATTCCGATAAACGAGCGAAAGTTAAACTAAAACGAAAATCCAATAAAAAAGCGCGATAAAAAATAATCGTGGAAAAAAATCCGATAAAAGAAAACTGACGAATAGATTAACGAACGGACGATCGTTAACTGAAACTAAACGGCGAAAACGTTCGTTAAAACGAACGAACGAGAGAACGCTCGCTAAATAAAATAAACCCTAAAAAATAAACCGATCTAAAAAAAATCTAGGTTTTTCTAAAAAACGGATTGGTTTTTATTAGAAAAACCAGGGCGGCGGCGGAGGCTACCTCGGCTCGGGCTCCGGCGAGACTCCGGCGGGGTCCGGCGGGGCTGCGGGTCGGCGGGGCGATGGGGACCGGCGGCGGCGGGGCGCGGCGGCGGCGGCGGTGATGTGCGGCGGCAGCGGCGGTGATGTCCGGCAGCGGCGACTTGGGGCTCTAGGGGGGCCCCGGGCTCGGTATTTAAAGGGGGAGGGGGTGCGGTGGCTTGGGGGAGGGGGCAAGGCAGCGGCGGCGGGGAGCAGTCCGGCTCGGACTCCGTGTCCGGGTCAGCGGCGGCGCGGCGCGGCTGTGCGCGAGAGACGGCGGCGGTAGGCGGGCCGGCTTGGCTCGGCTGGGCTTCGGCACAGTCGGGCGCGCGCGTTTTTTTCAAATTAATTCCGCCGAACAGAAAATAAATTCTAGAAAAAGAAATAAAAAACTAAAAATACCAACACAAATTTTCACTATCTAAATAAAATATTTAGAACAAGATGAACATTTTCTTGGCCCTAATATGCAGTTTTGAAAAACGTGCAAATATTTCCTAAATTCAAATAAAATAGCGAAAACTCCAAAATAAACCTTATTTGATTTTTTTTATTAAATCCTCAATATTTCTTTATTTTGGGAAAGACATTTTATTCCCTCTCTCTTATTTTTATAATCAAAATAATTGAAGATACAATAAATAAAATCAAATGATCCTATTTTCAAAATTCGAGAAAACTCAAATATGAAAATAACGAAATCCCCAACTCTCTCCAAGGGTCCTTGAGTTGCGTAGAATTTCTAGGGTCAAACCAAAAACAAGGAAAATATGATATGCATTGATGATCTAGTGTATAACATTCCAAATTGAAAATTTGGGATGTTACAAACCTACCCCCCTTAAGATGAATCTCACCCTCGAGATTCGGGTTGGCTAGAAGATAGGTGAGGGTGGTCCTTCAGCAGATCTTCCTCTCGCTCCCAGGTGGCTTCAACCTCGGTGTGGTGGCTCCACTAAACATTGCAAAACTTGATAACCTTGTTGCAGGTGACTCGGCTGGCATACTCAAGAATCTTGACTGGTTTCTCCTCATAGGTCAAATCACTGTCCAACTGAATCGCTTCCAGTGGCACTATATCTCTCAGCGGTATATCGGCCATCTCTGCGTGGCACTTCTTAAACTGGGACACCTGGAATACATCATGAACTGCTGACAATCCTTAGGGCAATTCCAACTTGTAGGCAACTTCTCCCATACGCTCCAAAACTTTGTATGGTCCCACAAAACATGGCGCTAACTTTCCTTTAACACCAAAACGCTTAACTCCTCGAAGTGGAGATACTCGAAGATAAACTCTGTCTCCGACTTCGTAAACTGTCTCCTTGCATTTCGAATCTGCGTAGCTCTTCTGCCTCGACCGGGCTACTTTGAGCCTATCGCGAATCAATTTCACCTTCTATTCAGACTCCTTGATCAAATCTGGTCCAAACAACTGGCGATCTCCAACTTCATCCCACGACAACAGGGTCCTGCACCTCCTTCTGTACAAGGCTTCGAGAGGGGCCATCTTCAAACTTGATTGGTAACTGTTGTTGTAAGAAAACTCTGCATATGGCAAATTGTCGTCCCAACTAGATCCATAATCTAGCGCACAGGCTCTCAGCATATCCTCCAAAATCTGATTGACTCTTTCGGTGTGTCCATCTGTCTGCGGGTGAAAAGCTGTACTGAACTCTAGCCTGGTACCCAAAGTTTCATGCAACTGATTCCAGAACTTTGAGGTAAACTGGGTTCCTCTATCTGATACAATGCTCCTCGGAACTCCATGCAGACATACGATCCTGGTCATGTATATCTTTGCCAACTTAGCACTAGTGTAAGTGGTCTTCACTGGGATGAAATGAGCTACCTTCGTCAAACGATCGACTATAACCCAAATCGAGTCATAACCTGAACGAGTCCTGGGCAATCCCATAATGAAATCCATGCCTAGTTTATCCCACTTCCATTCGGTTATTGGCAATGGCTGTAACAATCCCGCTGGCTTCTGATGCTCTGCCTTTACTCTCTGACATACATCACAAACTGCTACATACTCTGCAATATCCCTCTTCATTCTGGTCCAACAGAAGGTATCCTTCAAATCTAAATACATCTTGGTATTTCCTGGGTGAATCGAATATGGTGAATCATGGCCTCTTGCAGAATCAACTTCCTGATCTCCGGTTCATTAGGCACATAAACACGATCTTCAAACCATAAGGTATTGTGCTCATCCTCACGAAATCCTTTTGCTTTTCCTTTGCTCATCCTCTCCTTTAGATCAGCAATCTCTTTGTCAGTCTTCTGGGCTTCTCTGATCTTATCCATCAAAGTCGACTGAATCTCCAATGCTGCTACATAGCCTCTCGGAATTATCTCCAAACATAGCTCATGAAGGTCCTCGGCCAACTCCTTCGGTAACTCTCCAGTCATGAGGGTGTTGACATGGCTCTTTCGGCTCAACACGTCGGCTACTATGTTAGCCTTTCTCGGGTGGTAATGGAATTTCATATCATAATCTTTGATGAGTTCCAACCATCTCCTTTGCCTGAGATTCAACTCCTTCTGTGTGAAGATGTACTTCAAACTCTTGTGATCCGTATACACCTCACAATGGTTTCCGATGAGGAAATTTCTCCATGTCTTCAAGGCGTGCACAACGGCTGCTAACTCCAAATCATGAGTAGCATAATTTAACTCATGGGGCTTAAGCTGTCGTGAGGCATATGAAACAACTCTTCCCTCTTGCATAAGCACTGCGCCAAGTCCTCGACGAGAAGCGTCGCAATATACTTCATAATCCTTGCGCTGATCTGGCAGAATCAACACTAGCGATGTAACCAAACGTTTCTTCAACTCCTGGAAACTGTCCACACATTCCTCAGTCCATTTGAACTTGGTATCCTTCTTCAACAACTCCGTCATGGGTTTCACAATCTTCAAGAAATTCTCAATGAACCTCCGGTAATATCCTGCGCGTCCAAGAAAACTCCGGATCTCTCCAACTATTGTTGGTGCTTCCCAGTTTGTTACAGTGACAACCTTGGTGGGGTCTACTGTTATACCTTCTCCGAATATAACATGTCCAAGGAATCCAACTTCCTTCAACCAAAATTCACATTTGCTGAACTTGGCATATAACTGATGTTCTCTAAGCTTCTCCAGTACCAAATGCAAATGCTCCTTATGCTCCTCTTCGTTCTTCGAGTAGACCAAAATATCGTCAATGAACACCACAACAAACTTATCCAAAAACTCCATAAACACATTGTTCATCATGTTCATGAAATAGGCAGGTGCGTTAGTCAGACCAAATGACATAACGGTGTACTTATACAGCCCATACCTGGTGGTAAAAGCTGTCTTAGGTATATCCTGCTCTCGAATCTTCAACTGATGGTATCCTGATCGCAAATCGATCTTGGAAAATACCTTAGCTCCTTGCAATCGGTCAAACAAATCATTGATCATCGGCAACGGGTACTTGTTCTTGATTGTTACTGCATTCAATCCTCGATAATCAACAACCATCCTCAATGATCCATCTTTCTTCTCCACTAGAAGTACTGGTGATCCCCAAGGTGAAGAACTTGGGCGAATATATCCTTTATCCAGTAACTCCTTAATTTGCTTCTTAATTTCCTCCAAATCCTTAGCGGGCATCCGGTACGGTCTCTTAGTTATCGGCCCTGTGCCTGGCAAAAGTTCAATAAAAAACTCAATGTCTCTATCCGGTGGCATGCCTGGCAACTCTTCCGGAAATAGATCAGGGAAATCCTTCACCACTGGTACTTCCTCCTGCACAACTCCTGATAAGGAATTTACTTGCATCCTCTTCGGCTCATGTCTTGATACATACTTGATCCTTCTCCCTTCTAGGGTGGTAAGCAAAATCGACTTACTGGCGCAATCGATGTTTCCTCCATACATTGATAGCCAATCCATACCCAGAATTACGTCCAAACCTTGAGATTCCAAAATGATTAAATCTGTGGGGAAAACATGCCTACCTATACTCAATGGCACTTGAAAACATCCTCGACTGGCCATATACTCCTCTCTTGGTGAGCATACTAACATAGGTGTTCTAAGAACTTTGGTGGGCAGTTTATGTTTATCCACAAATCCCCTTGATATTTATGAATGCGATGCCCCAGTATCAAAAAGAACGATTGCAGTAAATGACTAAACCAAAAACTTACCTATTACTGCATCTGGCTGGGCTTCAACCTCCTCCACATTAATGTGGTTCACCTGACCCCTGTTAAAAGGGTTCGGCTTCTTCCCAGAGCTTCCATTGCCATTTCCATTCTGGGCTTCAGGACATTCATTGGCATAATGTCCAGTCTTCTGACACTTAAAGCAAGTGACTTGACTCAGGTCTTTCTTAGCTGGGGTTGATGGGTTGGTACGGTCTGGCCGTTGCTTCCTCCACTCCCATTCTTGGGGCCATTATGATTATGCGAGCTACCTCCTCCATGGGTATGCTGAAAATGTCCTCCTGATTTTGGGGTAAAACATGGCTTCTGCTGAGCTCCAGAATTGTACTTCCCTTGTCCATACTTCCTCTTGAGGTTTTCAATCTGCTGCTGCTTCCCTTCAATCATAAGAGCACGGTCTACCAACTCGTGGTAGTTGTTGAAACTTGCTACCATCAATGGCATGCTCAGCTCATCATTCAGTTCTTCCAGAAACTTCTCGTGCTTAGCTGCATCAGTAGCAATGTCATCTGGGGCATAACGTGCTAACTTACTAAAGTCATCCACATACTGGCCAACTGTCCGCCCTCCTTGGTGCAAGTTGCGAAACTCACGCTTCTTCATGGCCATAGCTCCTGCTGAAACATGGGCAGTATGGAAAGCATGCTGAAACTGATCCCATGTGACAGTGTCCACATGATAAGTGGCTGTGAAATTCTCCCACCATGATGCTGCGGGTCCTTCAAGCTGATGTGCGGCAAAGCGCACCTTTTCCGCATCCGTGCATCCTGCAGTGGTCACTTCCCTTGCTGTCTTGTGGAGCCAATCATCTGTAACAATCGGCTCGGTGCTACTGGAGAACACCGGCGGATTCAGCCTAAGAAAACGGGTTAAGTGATCAACAGGTGGTGGTGGTGGTGGGTTATTGTTGTTGTTGTTGTTGTTGTTCCCCTGATTCTGATTCTGGACTAGCAACTTCATCAAGGCATTCTGCTGCTGGATCAACTGAGTGAGCTCCGGTGGGAAAGCAAATCCATTGTCACGTCTCGGAGGCATCTGAGGGTTTAGAAAAGACAAGAATACAGAATAGAATGAGGTCTAGAGGGAAAACACTACCCATATGCACATGAGACAAAAATGCAATCAAAACACTTCATTCAATCAAACAAGGGCATACAACGATTTATCTATCGTTACAAAAAGTGCTCAGACTATACTAGATACATGGGGTATACTACTACTGTTAGGGTGGTTGGCTAGAAAAACTGCTCTGATGAAGACTCCATGATATCTGCTCTAGCTTCATCAACATAATCATCATCACTATCGTCTGGGTCCGAGTCGGTGTCGTCGATGATGATGTAGTTCCCTGGACAGGTGCAATCTTCATCTTCTCCTCCAGTTGCGGGAAATCCCGTGAATACTTTTATCTTCTTCTTCAGATCATCGCTCTTCTCCATGAGTGTTGATATTTCCTCCTCATATCCATCGCGTGTAGACTTGAGTTCTTCCTCCAGTTCTGTGATCTTGGTTCTAGCCTTCTTCAGATCTATCATGCCTGCGCACATCTGGTTCTCTTGGCGTCGAATATGCTGGTTTAACTCCTGGATGAAAGCTGTAATTGATCTATCCTTCCTGGTGCTGATCATCTCCCATTGCTCATCTCGGCGCCCACAAATCTGGTAGATAGTATCCTTAAGCTCCTTGTGGTAAACTTCTCCAATACGTCCCATTGTGATGTGGGCTGCCATGCTCTTTCCTAGACTCCAGGTTGGTGCATCAAAGGAAAACTCTATGGGCTCAATGACGGGCATGAACGTCCTTCCTGGAACTTGAACTTGAATCATCCAGCGCTCCTCTTCAGGTAAAGTGGCGTTGTAGGTCCTGGTGAAGCTTGGTACTCCGATGTTCAGATACTTAGTGACTTCTTCAAGTGACGTCCAAAGGGTGTATCTTCATCCGGTTGCGTGAACTTGTTCCTTGCATCTGCCATCCTAAAAGAGAGTAGAAAAGATGAGGAGTCAGAAATGAGAAGAGTGAGTAGTGATCTAGGGCTTTTAGCTTAGTGGTCGTTTCCTACAGTCAACCTAGCTCTGATACCATCTTGTAGCGACCAGACCTCAAACATTCTGATCTCTATGCATCAGTGTCATCCCTGGATCAGTAATGCTGACACGCACAGTACTTGAAGGATTTATAACAGAGTGGCAATCACACACTTATTACATCGAATGTCTCAAAAGAGACCTCATTACAATAAATATGGCTTAAGGCCATCTAACAACGATAACAGCGGGAGGCTTGGAAGATAAGTGAGTCCATCAACTCCAACGGCATCACTGAGTATAGGACCACGATCCTAAGGCATCTTACTCATTGTCTGAAAAGTCTGCAACATGAACATTGCAGCCCGAAACGGGTCAGCACATGGAATATGCTGGCAATGTAACACATAGAGAGTAATGAAAGAAATATACTATACTACATGCATATATGGCTGGTGGAAAGCTCTATGGTTACAGTTTTGCATAAAGCCAATTTTTTCCTACTGCAAAGGAATAACTTTTTTTTAACTATCATGGTGGTTGTTAAACATTGAGAATGGTTGACAGCATTCTCAATCCCAATTAAATATCATCATTAAAAACCCAACAACATTAATTAAAGTAACATGGTGAGATTCACATGACAATCCAAGTACTAGATACTCAAAACATCCATAACGGGGGACACGGCTAACCATGATTAGTTTATACACTCTGTAGAGGTTTGTGCACTTTTCCCCACAAGACTCGATCTCCTCCATTGGTTTTCTCGCACTACATGGTGTTTGAGAAATGGATGACCGAGACATAGTCTTTCAGAATTTCTAGCACCTTATGATGGGTAGACAGTTACACCTACTTTCCCCTACATTTGCTAGTCTACCACTGTAAGAGTTCGCACGACCTAATCAACTATGCTAGAGCCCATAGTAGCTTGCGGCTGCACACGAAAGTTTCTAGCATGAATAATCTTATGATCCCTTTGAGCCTGGGTGGCGGTCCATAAAACAAACAGGCAATCCTGGAATACCCAGGTGCCTCAATCCACCCAGATGTGTATTAAAGTTGCCACCTTAAATAAACCATTAATTAACAATCTCACATCTGTCATGGATACACTCACCCAATCCACGTCTACTAGCATAGCATGGCAATAAGCAAACATAGAAGTAACTCCCAAGGGTTTAATTATAAAACAGGTAATAGGTACTACCTCATCTACTTCCCAAAACCCACATATTAATTAGATCCTAATCATGCAATTGTTTGGGGATTGATCTAATGCATAAAAATTGGGTAGTAAAGAGATATGATCAAAGTGTATCTTGCCTTGCTGATGATCCGTGAAACCTAGGGATTCGAAGTAGCAAGCGGCGCAATCCGGATACTCTATCACAACAAACAAACAAAACAAGCAAGCAATAAGTACTCATCTAATGCACAGGTAAAACTCAAATAAGAGATCTAACCAGAAAGTTCAACTTAAGAACTCCGGTTGGCAAAAAGAATCAAATCGAACGAAGCAACAAAAATCAAACGGCGAAAGAAAGAAGCTTCGTGTACTAATCTGGACCTAGGTCAAATTTTATAGAAGCAAAAACTTGTTTGAGTTGATTAAACAGAAAGAGGGTTTCGAGATGAAACTCTAGGCGCTTGAATCGCCTGATTCTGATAAACGAGCGAAAAGTTAAACTAAAACAAAAATCGGATCAGAAATCTCGATCTGAAATAATCGCGGAAAAAAATCCGATAAAAGAAAACTGACGAACATATTAACAAACGGACGTTCGTTAACTGAAAATAAACGGCGAAAACGTTCGTTAAAACGAACAAACGGGCGAACGCTCGCTAAATAAAATAAACCCTAAAAAAATAAACCAATCTAAAAAACAAATCTAGGTTTTTCTAAAAAAACAGATTGGTTTTTATTAGAAAACCAGGGCGGCGGCGGTGGCTACCTCGGCTCGGGCTCTGGCGAGACTCCGGCGGGGCTGCGGGTCGGCGGGGCGGTGGGGACCGGCGGTCGCAGGCGTCGGTGGCGGCTGGCGGCGTCGGCGGTGGCGGCGCAAGGCCGCGGAGCGCGACTGCGGTGGTGGTGATGTGCGACGGCGGCGGCTTGGGGCTCCAGGGGGGCCCCGGGCTCGGTATTTAAAGGGGGAGGGGGTGCGGTGGCTTGGGGGAGGGGGCAAGGCAGCGGCGGCGGGGAGGAGTCCAGCTCGGACTCCGTGTCCGGGTCGGCGGCGGAGCGGGGCGGTTGCGCGCGGGAGACGGCGGCGGCAGGCGGGCCGGCCTGGCTCGGCTGGGCTTCAGCCCAGTCGGGCGCGCGCGTTTTTTAAATTAATTCCGCCGAACAGAAAATAAATTCTAGAAAAAGAAATAAAAATCTAAAAATGCCAAAACAAATTTTCACTGTCTAAATAAAATATTTAGAACAAGATGAACATTTTCTTGGCCCTAATATGCAGTTTTGAAAAACGCGCAATTTTTTTCCTAAATTCAAATAAAATAGCGAAAACTCCAAAATAAACCTTATTTGATTTTTTATTAAATCCTCAATATTTCTTTATTTTGGGAAAGTCATTTTATTCCCTCTCTCTTATTTTTATAATCGAAATAGTTGAAGATAAAATAAATAAAATCAAATGATCCTATTTTCAAAATTTGAGAAAACTCAAATATGAAAATAACGAAATCCCCAACTCTCTCCGAGGGTCCTTGAGTTGCGCAGAATTGCTAGGATCAAACCAAAAACAAGGAAAATATGATATGCATTGATGGTGTAGTGTATAACATTCCAAATTGAAAACTTGGGATGTTACACATCGTTAGCCAATAAAACCCAGCCCGTCGCAATAACCATTCCATCTTGGGAGCCGACTGATGAGTGCCAAAAGTTCGTTTATGAACCTCTGCCATAGCAACTCTCGCTTGGTCCTCGCCCAAGCACTTTAAAAGAACATCATCAACCGTTCGGCAATAGAGATCTTCATCTCTCAATAAGTATTTGAAAGCCATACGCCGAACAGTCATGTCCACCCTTTTACTAGGATCACACAAATAATCAATAATGGGTTTCCTCCAATCTTGATTTTCTCCTTGTCTCGGCACCCAATAAGCGTCGGCTCATATAAGTAATAGCATGCTACCCTTCTTCGGTATCTTGAGTCAAAACAGCACCAATAACACCTTCCTCCGCTGCAATATAAAGCTTAAAGGGCTCTCTATGTTTGGGAGCTTTCAACACCGGAGGAGTACACAAATAACTTTTACCATATCAAATGCTTCTTGTTGTTTTGCCCCCCAAGTAAAATCAGTTTCATTCTTTAACCGAAGGATGGGAGTTAATGCATCAACCTTCCCTAAAAACTTAGCTATGAATCTTCTCAAATAATTGACTTTGCCAAGGAATATTTGCATATCTCTCTTGCATGTTGGAGCCTGCACCTTTTGTATAGCTTCTATCTTTTTGGGATCAATTGCTATGCCATCTTGATGAATAATGAAACCCAAAAACTTTCCAGCTGATACACCAAAAGCACATTCCAAAGGATTCATATTTACTCCATATTTTTTTCATTATTTCAAAAGCTAAGTGCAAATCGGCTAGATGAGATTCAAAAGCATCCGGTTTGACAACAATATCATCAATATAAACCTCAAGTATAACACCATGTAAATCATGAAAAATTAAATTCATAGCCCTTTGATACGTGGCACCGGCATTTTTTAATCCAAAGGTCATCACTGTCCACTCAAATAAACCAAGGAAACTAGGACACTGAAAACCGTTTTGGACATGCCCTCTTTGGCCATAAAAATCTGATTATACCCCGCATTACCATCAAGAAAGCTAATGACCTTATGTCCAGAAGTATCCTTAATAAGCATATCGGCTATGGGCATGGGATACTCATCTTTGAGTGTATCTCTATTCAAGTATCTAAAATCAATACACACCCTCCACTTGTCGGGGCCTTTCTTCTCCACTGGTACAATAATAGAGATCCATTCGGCATACCTGCAAGGTCTAATAAAATTAGCTTTAAGCAAACAACTGATCTGTTCCTTGATCCGGTCATATGTTTTTGGATTAAACTTTCTATCTGATTGCTTGTGCGGTCTAAAACCAGCCTTTATAGGTAATCGATGCTCCACTAGCTCTCGGCTTAAACCTGGCATCTCATGATATTCCCATGCAAAGCAACACACATATTCTTTCAACAGCTCGATCAACTTAGCTTTATGATCGGCTCTTAAATTTTTGTTTATAAATGTCGTCCTAGGAATTGAACCATCTCCTATATCTATCTCTTCTAATGGATCGGCCAATGTAAAACCTTGTCCTAATTTGTCCATGTCATCTAACTCTTCTATGGACTCATACATATCATTCTCATTGGACCGATATTCTACAAGACGCTTTTGTAACCACTCTAAATTAGGATCCATTTAAATACATCATACCTTGAAGCCGATTATCGCCAACCGGCTTTAAAGAAACGGGCACGAAACCACTTTTTGTAGCACTAAGAAAAAGCAAATTCTGATAAGTCGCGCCCTGTCAAGAAAGTAGCATTGGGATGTTGCCAATCCACTGATACGTCTCCAACGTATCTATAATCTTTTATTGTTCCATGCTATTATATTACCTGTTTTGGATGTTTAATGGGCTTTACTATGCACTTTTATATTATTTTTGGGACTAACCAATTAACCAAGGCCCAGTCCAAATCGTTGTTTTTTTGCCTATTTCAGTGTTTCGTAGTAAAGGAATATCAAACTGAGTCCAAACGGAATGAAACCTTCGGGAGAATCTTTTTTGGAACAAACGCAATCCAGGAGACTTGGAGTGGATGTCAGGGAAGCAACGAGGTGGCCACGAGGGTCCAGGGCGCGCCCTACCCCCTGGGTGCGCCCCCCACCCTCGTGGGCCCCTCATGGCTCCCCTGACCGACTTCTTTTGCCTGTACATACTCACCTACCCCGAAAACATCCAGGAGCACAATAGATTTGGAGTTCCGCCGCCGCAAGCCTTTGTAGACACCAAAAACCAATTGGGACCCTATTCCGGCACCCTGCCGAAGGGGGGATCGCTCACCGGTGGCCATCTTCATCATCCCGACACTCTCCATGACGAGGAGGGAGTAGTTCACCCTCGGGGCTGAGGGTATGTACCAGTAGCTATGTGTTTGATCTCTCTCTCTCTCTCGTGTTCTTGAGGTGGTACGATCTTGATGTATCGTGAGCTTTGCTATTATAGTTGGATCTTATGATGTTTCTCCCCCTCTACTCTCTTGTAATGGATTGAGTTTTCCCTTTGAAGTTATCTTATCGGACTAAGTCTTTAAGGATTTGAGAACACTTGATGTATGTCTTGCATGTGCTTATCTGTGGTGACAATGGGATATTCATGTGATCTACTTGATCTACGTTTTGGTGATCAACTTGCGGGTTCAGTGACCTTGTGAACTTATGCATAGGGGTCGGCACACGTTTTCATCTTGACTCTTTGGTGGAAACTTTGGGGCACTCTTTGAAGTACTTTGTGTTGGTTGAATAGATGAATCTGAGATTGTGTGATGCATATCGTATAATCATGCCCACGGATACTTGAGGTTACATTCGGGTATCTAGGTGACATTAGGGTTTTGGTTGATTTGTGTCTTAAGGTGTTATTCTAGTACAAACTCTATGATAGATCGAACGGAAAGAATAGCTTTGTGTTATTTTACTACGGACTCTTGAATAGATCGATCAAAAAGGATAACTTTGAGGTGGTTTCGTACCCTACAATAATCTCTTTGTTTGTTCTCCGCTATTAGTGACTTTGGAGTGACTCTTTGTTGCATGTTGAGGGATAGTTATATGATCCAGTTATGTTATTATTGTTGAGAGAACTTGCACTAGTGAAAGTATGAACCTTAGGACTTGTTTCCTAGCATTGCAATACCATGTGTGCTCACTTTTATCATTAGTTACATTGCTGTTTTTATATTTTCAGATTACAAAAACCTATATCTACCATCCATATTGCACTTGTATCACCATTTCTTCTCCGAACTAGTGCATCTATACAATTTACCATTGTATTGGGTGTGTTGGGGACACAAGAGACTCTTTGTTATTTGGTTGCAGGGTTGTTTGAGAGAGACCATCTTCATCCTACGCCTCCCACGGATTAATAAACCTTAGGTCATCCACTTGAGGGAAATTTGCTAGTGTCCTACAAACTTCTGCACTTGGAGGCCCAACAACGTCTACAAGAAGAAGGTTGCGTAGTAGACATCATCCACCGATGCATCGGCTAAAGCAACACAAGCTGAATTGTCTGCATGAATGAATTCCACTTCATCATCAACCCATTGAATTAAAAACTGGTGCATAGTAGATGGCACACATTAGTTTGCATGAACCCAATCGCGGCCCAATATCACGTTGTAGTTACCTTGCACCTTGGCGACAAAGAATGCGGTAGCCAAAGTTTTGCTTCCCACCATAAGCTCCACATACATCACACCTTGGGCTTCAGTTTTCTCTTTGCCTTCAAATCCATTAAGCACCATGTCGGTCTTTATTAACTCTTCATCACGCAGCCCCAATTTCTTGAAGACCAAATATGTCATAAGATTCACCACAGCACCACCATCGACAAGCATTCTAGCAACCGGCAATCTGTTAATATGACCTTTAAGGAACAATGGCTTCAAGTGCGTCACCCGTTCTTTTGGCTTCTCGAATATAGCATTTTTAGGACCAAAATCTAGTTGAGCTACTTCCCCTTCTTCATCTATAGCACGAAATTCAATGGGTAAGTAATACACCATATTAATATCCATACCTTCATGAACCGGTGTAGACTCATAATCAAGCATTTCATCTCCTTCCTCAAGCATGTCCACCGACTCTGAAATATCTCCAAGTAAAGAGGAAGTAATAGGTTAAGTGGATGATATAATAGTAGCCATATCGTCCTTCATTGGTGGTGTAGGTGTTGCTATGATCAATGAAGAAGCGGCGACATTTTCCTTTTGCTTAGGCTTCCACACTTGATTTGGTGGCACCATGGGACGGGTTTCATTGAACAATTTAACCCTTTGCTTCTCTGCTTCTTGTTGCTCCTTCTTGTGGCTCCTTATGTGCTGCAACCTCCCTTTTTGTGCCTTGGTCAGACCGGAGAGACACCACTTAGATTGAGTATATTTTGGATCCCTCAACTTTGCCTTGCTTGTGCTAGCTTCATGATCATTAGCCATGGGACCTTGCTGGACAACAACCACATCCTTATTAGAATTAGCCGGATTATCAACAATAATTGGCTCTTTGATTGTTAACTCTTTAGTGCCTATCATAATAGTTTCGGCACTAGTACTCTTCTCCGTTTGCTTG
Source organism: Triticum dicoccoides (assembly GCF_002162155.2). NCBI lineage: Eukaryota > Viridiplantae > Streptophyta > Magnoliopsida > Poales > Poaceae > Triticum > Triticum dicoccoides. The sequence continues at coordinate 49,936,335 of NC_041391.1, forward strand.
CTAACCTCTGAAATTTCAACACTTGTTACTTAGCATGCACACTTGCATGCTGACCCTTTTTTGATTATTTTGCATTGGCCGTTTGACACCATTTTTCAAACAGCCTCATGTGGGATAAGAAAGCCTCTCATGAACAGGCCTCCTTGGTTCTGCCCTCCCTGGATGAAAAGCATAAGGGGCCATTGGGGGTTGCTCCATCCTGCACTGAAGCCTCCCATGTAGTATGGTGCATAGGGGGTTGGCGCCATCCATAGGAGGTGATCTTGAACGCTTCAAATTTGATGACCAATTAGAGCTAGAACCGGACGCTTGATTGACATATTTGGACAACAACATATCAAAAGTTGGCTTGATTTTCTTGCAATGCACTTTAGCTTCATTCGTCTTCCACTTGCCAACCTCTGGACTCTTGGGCTTAACAAATTTGGCATGAGTGTTCTCCTGCACTTGTGGTTGCCCCACGAGTGTAGGATTCTTAATGGTGATCTTAATTATCTCTTTGCCACTGGGTTGCTTGTCAAGCACAACTTGTCTCCGCAAGATCTTGTCGCCTTCCTTGCTTTTCCTGGGCTCACCAATGACAAAGTTATTTTTATTAGCTGATTCGGCTATGTTGGGCCGAATTAACATCTTCTTCCCCTCCAAATCCATGGTGTTCATTGGGAAGGGCTACTTATCAACTTGCATCTCAGAAAAGTCCAATCCTCCGTCATTAATGGCCAATTGTATCTGTCGTCGAAAAACATTACATCATTAGTGGCATGAGAAAAAGAATTATGGTACTTGCAATAAGCACGTCGTTTCAGCTCCTCGAACGGCGGTAAAGTATGAGATATTCTAATAATCTTGGCTTGCAACAGAACATCAAATATTCTATCACACTTAGCAATGTTGAAAGTAAATTTCATCTCTTCATCATGATTCTTATGAATCGGCTCTAAATCATTGCAAGTGACTGGTTTGGCCTTAAATGGCCAAACAAATTCAGTAGCATAAATATCACCTCATCGTCTTAGTGCTCACTGTCATACTCAACCATACTAATCTTAGGACGATTAGTTTTATATCTATGCATCTCTTTAAGATCTTTGCTTCGGCTTTCTTGAGCCAAAGCCCTTTGCAAGACTTGGTTGATATTTAAAAACTCACAGCCTTCTAGCCTTTATCTAATGTTAGTTCTCAAACCACTAAGCACAAGATCAGCCAAATCTCTCTCGGTTATCACCAAACTATAGCACCGTTTTTCTGTATCTCTAAATCTCTTGACATAATTGGATACCGATTCATCATGCTTTTGTCTAACCGATGTAAGATGTGATAACTTAAGCTCATTATCGCCACTATAAAAATGATAATGAAAGTTTTGTTCTAATTGCGACCATAAACGAATAGAACCATGTGGCAAAGCGGCAAACCATGAAAATGTTGTACCGGTTAAAGATAAAGGAAATAAACGCACTTTCAATTCATTTAGTGAGCCCGCTTCACCCAATTGTGCCAAGTATTGACTAATATGCTCCCATGTGGTTTTTGTGCCTCTCCATTAAACTTAACAAAATCTTGAACTTTATATCCCGGAGGGCATTGAATTGCATCAAAGTATTCTGGATATGGCTTTTGGGAAATACGGTTCCTTGGTAACTCAACCCCAAAATTCTCTCGGAGCATCTTAGCCATCTCCTCTCTAAGATTAGCTCGACCATCATCCATGGTGGATGATGAAGCTTGTGGGAGTGGCATAGGTGGAGTAGGGTTAGTAGCTACAAGTGTGAACTGTGGCACTATGCCAAATTAAAATTCGGCAATGATCTAACAACGTTTGCACTTGTAGGTGGGGTTTGGTTCGGCGTCACCACCAAACCTGGCATACTCATGATAGGATTAATGGGTGCAGCAAAAATTTGATTTGTTGGGCTAGGATAAAAATTCATCGGCATGGGAGACACCGATGAAATAGGTAAAGTTGGGTTAGGAATTTCTGCGGTAACAGACACACCAAGATTACCAATAGATGATTGAGGCATACTTTTTTGAGCATTACTACTTTCCAAGAAAATTTGGTATAAAAGATTATTGCTATTAGTAATGCGACTATCAATTTCAGCCCATACCTCGGGAGAGAAGGTATTACTCACAGGGTGTTTAACATGCTCATCATGAAGAGGAGGAAACTTGATTTCTCCAACCGGAGTGATATTGCCTTGACGATCCTACTTCAACTTAGCAAGGAACTCTTGCATCTCCTTCTCTTCACGCGCCTTCTTGTACTCCTCATAAGCTTGGCGATGTTCCTCCGATAACTCCTCAAAATTGGGCTTGATGATGTTATCGGCATCCACTTCAGATGTCTTAGGAATCTTGTCGCTACTAGACATGATGGATGATGATGATGATTGCTCTTTAGTCCCTAGCGGAGTCGCCAAAAAGTGTGTTCGCACACGAACACGTCACGTGTACCCACGACACCGAGGGTGATGCACCGCAGCTCACGTCGAAGGAATCTCACCGGAAGCGCGATTCGCAAGATGACCGAAGAGAACTTTTGAGGACCCGAAACCCCACACTCCCGGGAGGGACCCCGTCGGGGAGTGCGGAGGCTGTGGGATGCCCTAGGTCGGTCAGGCCGCCCCTAGAGCCTCGCGATTCGCAGCTCTCCAACACGAAGAACGACGAAGAACGAGGGAGGGACAAAACGTAGATGAAAAAGTTGTAGATGTGTTTGCGATTGTGTGTTATTATTCAATCGGCCGTCACCTCGTACATATATATGAGGCGGCTGGACTTACCGTACAATAAAAAAACTCAAATCCCGTCCAAAACATCAAAACTTAACCTAACTCAGACTAGGGGGGACTTCTGGTTTGCCCGGAACTTCCAGACTAGAATAACATCAAGTAGCCCTCTTGCGTCGCTCCTGCAGGTCGCATATGGCTCCGCGCGATGGTCCCAAAAGCAAAGTTGTAGATCCTGCAATGGAGAAAAAATCGTTAGTTGATAAATTTTTCATCCGAGGTCATCTTGAGGTCGAATTCGGACCCGCAAATCTGCAAATAATATTAAAATTTCAGTTTTCGGGGCTCACCATGTGCAAACTTTCAGTTTAGCCTGGAACCTCCCCGGAAGTTTTGCCCGGAACTTCCGGGGCAGACTTTTGCAGCACACCATTTTGGCTCTAACTTTTTCATATGAACTCCGATTGAGACGCTTTTTATACCAAAATCGATTGTTTCGACGAGACGAAGACAACCTTTGTAGAAACTTTTCCCATATGAGGCCTTCTTGGAGACTTAATTGGCCGAACAATACTCTAAATACAAAATCTTAATACTTTGAGCATAGTTTCAGCCCTTGAGATTAAGTCGGATGGCGATGACCCAAACTTCAAAGATGTTCATGTCGACAATACGAAACCTTTTCATGTAGATCACTTATCTATTTGAGGCCATCTTAATTAAGCTCTTGACTGTGACAAAATCTGGTGCCAACACATTGCCACGTCAAATGGTCAACATAGGGGAACATGGCGTGGAAAAGCCATTGAGCATGGCGCCTTTCATGTATGGCATTTTGGAAAAGAATCGTATCGTGAAATACTTCGTAAATAGATTAGTTTTGTCTAATCTCGGTCAACAAAGTGATTGTAGCCGCGGATGGAGTAGGCAGTATCTCCTTCCCGTGAGCTCGGACATTTTTTAGAGAATTTTTTTCCCCAATGGAGATGGTGGCTGGAACGGCGAACAACTTCGAGTTCTTGTCAGATCAGATGGACACATACATGATTTTCTGTAATCTCTGAGTGGTGGATGATGGCTGTGCGTCGGAAGTATGATGGTGGCATGGTTAGTCTATTCCCGTAGGTTCTCATGCCTTTGATGAACGGCAGCGGTAGTGATTGTCTACAAAAGACGTTCCCACTACAAGATATAACGACGTTGCATTGTGTTATGGCCCCTGCGGGTCCAATTAAACCTGGCGGTTCGATCGTTTCGCTTTGCTCGGTCCTGATTTTTTGGGTTTTTCGAGAATTTGGTCTTTCATAATTAACACTGAAATTATTTGGTCTTCTCGGTTCTTCTCTATTCATTCTTCGGTTTTTATAAGATGGTGTTCGGTCCAACCAAATAGACCAAATGTCATACTACAACTAAAATTCATGTACATACAGTGCATGTGTATGCAAACATAATTGAGACAATGGGTATGTATAACAGGTATATGCAACCAAAATTTCAGAGTTGAAACAACGTGTGCGTAGTAGGTGTATTCAACTGAATTGTGTCATAAATATCAAGAGATAACCACACATTGTGCTAGTTGTGCCATATACTTTCAGAGAATTGTGGTAATTCAACCTATCTGGGTTATGTGGTCATCCAGATAAGAAGACCGATCCGACCAAATTTAAATTGGTCTTCCAATTTTGACGACCGATTTTAGTTCGATCTTTATAGTTTGGCCTTTATGGGTTTGGACTGTCTTTCTGGATTCGATCTTCGGTCTTCAGTTTTTATGTCTGGGATTAGGTCCAATAGAAAAATCATTAATAGACAATATTGTCCCATAGGACAGCCGATACCGCACACAATAGTAGGGGGGTTGTACTCCTGAGGGCTGATAAAGGGATTAGGCGAGGATGGGTGCTTCTATGAATTTTCGCTTGGCTAAAGCTGTTGGAATCACATCAGCTTTGGCCTAAAAATACAGGGGTTCCTTCTTTCAAATGTTTAAATTGTTCTTGCTTTAACTGTTAAAAAAACGTTCTTGCTTGATAGAAGGAAAAATTGCAAATATCAAATCTGCAGCTTTTTTCGTAATATACAAAAACTGTTCATGCTTGATACAGTAGAAGGAAAAAATTGCAAGTATCTAAACTACAGCTTTTTTATAATATCTTTACCTATATATATATATATATAATATATAATATATAATAATAATAAAGAGAATTGGGTTTCTGTCGTACGTCGTCGAGCGTGATTTTGCATAAAAGTCCCTCGGTTTACATGAAATTAACCCGCAGTCCCTGTTTAAGTGAGTCTGGAAAAAAGATTCATTTTTAGAAGCAAGACCCTACGTTTGTAAGAATTTAACCTGTGATGCTTTTTAAAGTGGCTAATTGCAAATAATCAAGCGACGACGCAGCCCACCGCGGTTGCGGCAGCGGTGTAGGCGAGCGAGGCAGAGGAGCGGTCAACACCGGCGTCGAGGGCAAGGTAGGCCGGGCGCAGTGTCCTCCGGCGTGTGGTGGCGCATTGGACGGCGCAGGAGGCTGGGCGCGTCGATTCGGGTGAGGGGAGTGGGGTCCAGATCTGGTCGAGGACGGGGCAACCGGCGGCGGCGGCGTGGCTGACGCTGGACGGAGAGAGAGGCAGAGCAAGGCACGCCGAATCGCTGGATGGCGCACCTCCCCTAGCCTCCTTCCTCTCCCGGTCGTTGGGGAAGCAGGACGGCCACCTCTGCTGGACGCCCTTCCCTGGTCGACGACGAGCGTTGCGGGCTGACACGGTGGCGCTCTTCCGTTGTGGAGTACCGTACTAGGACGACGGCGGTTAAGGTCAACACCCTGCTCGACGCCCCCATCTGCTGCTCGATGCGCCCATCCCCTCGCTGGTTGAGCTCAACGCCACCTTGCTCTGCCTCCGGCAGTCATCTCATCCAATCTGGCTGGTCCGCTCCCCACCTCGGCGGATCCTTCAGTCCGGCAGCACACCACGCTCAAGCCTCCACCACCCCAACTCCTCAAGGTATAAGATTTGCTTTTTGTTTATACAGAGGATGCAAGATTCTACTGCTGCCGTGTAATAAGTAGCACTTGCAGTTACAGTAGACAAGGAGCTCCGCTCTACCTCTCATCTCTCTCCCTGTCCTGGTGGTCACGGGCTGATGTTGCTGCTCCTCTCCTTCAGGATCTATCTCTTTCTCTTTGTCTCTCACCCTCTCATGGATTGACAACTGCATTCTTCCCAAATTAATGTGTGCCTCTGTTCTTGATATTACGCCCACACCATGTTTGATGTTATGCTTATGAGGAGTTGAACTTCATTTTTTTTCAGGCTTTTCTTTGGTGTATCAGGCATTCAGGCTGGTGTAATTTGTTTTCAAAAGTGAACATGTTGTACAGTCCAATGTATCTACAAAAATTAAGTTATGGTGAGTTGTTCATCATGTTGCTTGCATATTTTTTGTCTAACAAGCTGGATACTTCAGTTTTGAATATAAACATTGAGTAGGTGCTCAAATATTTTGCTAATGATAGTTTCCAACTTGCTTTTTAGCAAAACTACAGAACTATTAGCAGCTTTTAATTATGTGTACTTAAAATGGATTTGGTGTCCAGGACATGTGGAGTTGAGATCAGGTTGAATTATGTGCTGATGTTCTTCGATAGTATAATTGTTCTTCTCCTTTAACATGATGCACCATTGACTTATTTTTTTAGATGCTCAAATACACAGAGTAATGACATCCTGTATGCGCTTGGACACCCAGCAGATTGAAAATATAGAAGCAAAGATATCCAATACGAGGCCACAATGCCCGACAGAGATGCAGCCAATACGTGCCCAATCTTTATTTCTTGATGTTGGAACAACAAATAAGAGCATGTTCATGTTTACTTATTATGTTTTTTTTCGAGAAATTTTGGGGATTTACAAGCTGAAATTATTGACTGTCTGAAAAAATGTTTTAACCAAAACTGTTTGAACAATGTGCCCTGGTTCTGCATTCATGGAACTGTAAAAATATTGAACAAGTTCAGTCGGAGTTTTGTTCCTGTTAATATTCCATTCTTAGTGTCAGTTTCTTTCCACTTGCTCATCTTTTAATGTTGAACTATACATGTACTTATTATTAAAGTTTTGTTGTCTTCCTAAACTAATTAGATTTTTTAAGCACTACTGAACTAATTGGATGCCATCTTAAATTACCTTCCCTTTGACATTATTGTACAGATTCCTGAAACACTGTCCAGAATTCCACTGCTACAGAATTGAAATTCGATTAGCACATGGTAAACCAGCTTTGATTCAGCAGGGTTATCAGCTTAGATTCGACTATTTTTAGTTCCTACAAGAGCAAATGATACGCTTATGTCAGTAGTTTTTAGATATATTCACTGGCTTCAGATTCTGCTGATGGATTTTTATGCTCTGTTCTGCTTCTAGAGCTTGTGAATGATGTTCATTGTTGTTTGAAAGATGCACTTTTTTATGCCTATATGTAAACGATGCAATTACTGGCTGAGAGATACACTTATTGGTGCTGTTCTGAAATGATGTTCATTACTGTTCTACAGATGCAGTAGACTGATGTTTATTGTTGTTTTGTTATTGTACAGAACAAGGACGGATCCAAGGTTGAGTACTGGGTGTGGAACCCCTTCAGATCCAAGTTGGCTGCTGTTGTACTCTGGTGTGGACAACATCTGGATTGTATGTCTTTTTTGATGATTCCTTCCGGCGCCCTGTCATACTCATTGCTCTTCAGTTAACGAAATGAATGCACAGCAGCAACACAGGCAGTAGCAGAATGGGGTATAATGAATGTTTTGTTTGAGTCTGACTGTCAAACGCTGGTTCGTGTTTCTAGATTTTCTAGCTAAGGGCTGGTTTTGTTTAGCTGGAACACAAATCACGATCAGATGTACCTATTATGACGATTTCGGATCCGTGCTAACTATTTCTAATTTTGAAATTATTCCTCAGAACACATGATTACATTACATTACACACTGAAAAATGGTGCAAAGTGGAAGTTGGTACTAAAGCGGATAGCTCTTTTTGATTTGCACAGAAATTTCAGTAATAATATGTGCCACTCATTTTGTTACCAAAAGCTGGGATGATTTTTACACTTTGTTTCCTGGTCCCCTTTCCATTTTGACAAATTTATTATCCCGAAGTTTATGCATAATGATGAAATATTCTGTGGTAGTATGTCGAATGCAGTTTAGTATATTCCCGTTGGTTCTGTAGTGATTTTTAGCTCCGACCATTTTCTCTCTAATTTTATTTTAAGGTCTACTCTTTTAAAAGTTTTTATTATGTTTTTCTTGAAAATAAAAGATTGATACAAAAATGGCACCTACTATCATTACAGGTCCGAGGAATTACAGCTTGGGGACTTGGGAGGCGATCGTAAAAGCGGTGTGCTACAGTGTAATGCACTAGCAATATGTGAAGATTTTTTTTAAGGAGGGGGTTAATAAACAATCAGAAAATTCTTTTGCCCCCTCAGAAAACTATGTTCCGTGTTTGGCCCCTCTGGGCATTGATGTGAAGCTCTACGGTCGTGTAGTATGACCAAACTCATCACCTCGGGGTTGATCACATTCGTCGTGAATAGGTGGATAACATGACCATCATCGACAATGGTGGCAAGCAAGAGAAGTGGAATCATAGACTAGGATGAGCGAGGATTTGTTTAACCCGTTGCAACGCACGGTCCCTTTTGCTAGTTTATATCTATATCTATATCTATATCTATACCTCTATACCTATACCTAATAATAAAGGGGCTATTGCTTCTGGCCGTCCGTCATAAGATTACCCCCGAAGTTGCCAATAATTACCCCCCGTGCCACCATAAGTGGGAAAACGATTCGTATTCAAACCTGCACCGCACCGGGGGGGCTGCATATCTTACACACCTAAACGATCAGGATTTTACCATCTGTATGTACAAACAAAAGAACAATAACAGCAGGCCATTTTCTGGTCCTATGGTATCTAACCTTTCACCTACTCTTCTTCCGTCGCCGTTACATTCATGCGCCGATGTATACACAGACATGGAGGAAGCATTCGGGGTTCCTCAGGTTGTTGGCCACCCAGAGGAACGGCATGTCCAGGCCGAGCTCCATGCCTTGTATCCGCACCAGCTTCACTCTGGCCTTCTTGGCCACATCCATCTCCTGCGGACTCGCCAAAGCTGCTTCTCTGTCGCGAGGAGTCCCTGGAGTGGTATCTGAACCGTCGGGTGCAGAGTCTGGCGTCATGGACGCAGGTTCAGCAGCTCTAGCTGTGGCCTTCGAGCCGAAGAACTCTGGTAGCAACGTCTCCAAGGCATGTCCCAGGGTAGTTATCTTTCTACCTGCAAAACAGCACGATGTGTATATGTGAAGGAAATCTCACTGTTATCGCAACACCATAACCATCAGTGAGCGAAAGGCAATTGTTAACATGTTGTTTGAACAGTTTCAGGGGTGATTATACTCGGTCACACTTGTTTCCTCGTTAAAGATAATAAAATGTTAGACTCGGTAATTTACAGCCCTTTGCCCTGGGTTGCTCAAAAGGTGTCGTAAAGGAGAAGGTTAAATAGTAGCAGGGTCTTTACAATAGATGGATAAATATCCACTCAAAATAACAGAAGCTGCACCAGTTTCCCAATGGAAGAAATGTACATGTGCATGCTTCCTTGTTTGGGGATAACCTCCAGATGGTGGTAATACAAAATACTTAATAGTTTTCTGAAAAGTACTACTACATGGTCGGTGATTACGACAAGCAAAATCCTTCCTCCATACTGGCAGCAGAGCTACATACCTCCCTCCTTTCGGATCTCGAATGGCCGATTTATGTTGGATACACTTTCCCAGTCACTGACAGGAATCGCATCTTCTAAATACTCAAGGTCTTCTTGAACTCTGCGCATGTATAATCGAACAGGTACCCTGCCTAACCAGGTATTAATTGATTAGATCTATCAGGGCAATAATTCCTTAATGTGGCACAAATCCATTTTTATCATAGCCATATTTTAATGTCATACAAATGCAATAATGTATGGGTTCATCATTGTATAACTTGAAAGTGTATATGAAGTTTTAAAAATGTGAAAACAATGCAACAATTAACTAATATAAAAAATGCCCAGACAAAAAAAAAATTGGTATGAAACGTTCAACTAATACAAAAGTAGACAACTCAATGACAGAAGAGCATACATGGTTTGACAGATCCAGGAGATTCAGGCTCATCAGAACCTTGTCGAGGCTCTAACGAGGAAGCCCAGAAGTGATCTTCAAACGGTCCAAGCTTAAGCTTGGTAGAGATATTCATATAACTATCCACGTCTCCTATAACAAGTAATAACAAAATAACACGTCTGTAGTCAAAGCATGAATGAAGGTCACAAGCATTGAGAGAATGGATCTCCCACAAATGGTAGAAACTAGTTATACTTTCGTACAGAAAGGTAGTTTCTGGCGAGCATACTTTTCCTCACTGATTCCCACATAGCAAGTTGATCAGCCTGGGACATATTCATCACATTCTTACTGTTTCCAGTTATGATGAAGGCAGCCTGAACAAGAGAAAATATTACACTATTGTCTGAGATTGGAAGAAAAAGTTATCGGGTGACACTAGATCTCAAAACGAACCTCTTTCAGGGAATTGTTGTAGTTCCACTTTACACTATCTTCACCTTCACATGGTGATAATATATCTGCAGGATATCCCCTAAAGTGAACCTACAAATTTTATGCGTAAGTTGAGTGCACGGCGAACAACTGGAGCAACAGGGAAAAACACATATAAAAACAGAATAGTGGATTCATGCAAATGACTCTTGTTTCCAGAAAGACTAATTTTTCAAAAAATACAATTGACAAAGTACCCTGTAAGAGTGGATGGTTATAAACTTAGTTTCTACTATTCGTAGCAAGGATTACAAAAATATGTGGCATGCATATAAATATTTTTGCACTCTAATTGGTAATTTATTGAACTTACTTGTTAAGTTAAGTAACTAACTAGATCCTGAGAACATTATGGCATAAATCTCTAACAGTATTTCCAGCAAACTTAAACATTAAGAGAAAGTGCACATTTTTATCAAAAGGTTTCTACTACTCCAGTACCACATTATGGCATAAATGAACCTTCACCACCAAGAAAACCACCTTGCAAATTAAACAAAACATAAAAGAAAAGGTGTATAAACAGAAGTCCTAGAGGACACATAGTCTCACCGTTAGATTCCATGGCCTTTCTGGTTCAGCACAAAGAAGGTCAAAAAGAACACCAATGGGTATATACCTAACAATGCGAAGATAAAAAGGGCGATAACATGGGTTCTCAAGATTTATAAGGCGATAGACCATCATTAATATTAAGTAGGAGATAACATATGTTACCATTTCAGTGGCAGCCCCTTATACTCAAACCAAACAGTATCGACGCCTGGTGGGAGCGAACTGCTGAAATGAGCCTTTATAATCGACACCAAGAGTGGAAAATACCCGATTCTTGGCCCAAAAAGCTGTCGTGGACAAAATAAAGATCAATAAATGAAACAAATACTCCTATGGGAAGGAAGATGAATGATGTGGCAGGGGCGAAAATAGCAACAGTGTAGCACACGGAGGTATCGTCGTCTTATTTTGTTACGCTTGCGGATAAGAAGAAAAGAAACAGTGGCAATTATGTGGAAACTCTATGCAACATCAGATACCAACAAAAAAACGAGCAGCAATTATCTAGCATATCACTATCACCTTGGGCTTTAAGCTAAAATAGATTGCAATCTGAAAGAGGGATACAGGAATATATTTTGTCCATACAGCAAATATATATTCATCTTCAGGATATCAAACACATGCAGGGCATGCCTGCAGCAAACTTTGCCTCTTACATAAACAGGATAGAAAACATACTTGGAAAAGATCAGGCAAGCTAACTGATAACTTCATGCTTGTGCCGAACCACAAGCAGAATCAACTCCACGCTCATATGCAAGAAAATAGATACTACTCCCACAAAGTTGTACTGATAAAACATGCTCATATGAGAAAGTAACAACATTTGGTGAGTGTTTGCCTCAAAATTTAGGCTTTTGGAGCTCATGGGCAGGCTAAAAGACCTCGGAATTCTCCACTAAGGGTCTAAAATTCCTAGAGAGCGCGGTGGCGGGGGCGGTGGGAGCGCGGTGACGTCGGCGTCGTGGAGGTGGACCTGGAGCGGCACGGCGCCAATCCAGTGCCACCGCGCCGCCGACATTGCTCGCGCCGGAGGACGACGGACCGGTCCCGCGCGCGGTAGACTCAGACGAGCTCGCCGCCGGAGACGCCTCCTCCACCGCCGTCCCGCGAACCAATCCGCCTCAGCTCGGAAGCTCGGAACTTCGGATGCTTTGCTTCTGCTTGCGGAGAGGAGGATTCTTCTGAGGAGGGAGGAGTTGGAGTCGGGGCCCGGCGGCCTCTCTCTGTTTTCTTCACGTTGCCGCGATGGATTTGAATCGATATCCACCGTCCGATTCTGAAACGTAGTTCATCCGAATCAAGTCTCTTGTCCAAAAATTCGAAACATAACAGATCCAACCACATATACTTTTCTAATCTATATAAAAACAAAAAAAGGGTAAACTCGATCCCGACCTCTACAACGATTGATGCACATAGTCACTACCTTTGTATCAAAGTATGGGACGTTTTTGCAATTCGAATTTGAACCGCAAAAGCGTATTATATTTTGGTACATAGAGAGTACATGGTAACCCAACATACAAAATTAATGGTATTATCGAAAAATGTGCTTTCAAGCGAATCCAACTATACCAATTTTGCATAGAGTAAACGTGTGGCAACCTTGTAGCCTCGTCCACGTCGGTAGCATACAAGCCCGAGCTGTGGTTTGAACCGAATATGTTCTCAAAAGCTAATTTACAGTGCCCAAAAACAAGTTTTGGAAGTTGATGAACTTGTATTGTAGAGACATTGTTTACTCAAACACGATGAAGTAAACTTAATATGGGGTTGTGTCAACAGATGTTGGACCCGGTGACATGACGACTCGTTCGTTGGATTAGGTCCATGACTGCCTACGCGGATGCCTATATGTTGGAGGCGTTGGCTAGCCAGAGGGCCAACCAACTCAGTCCCTCCTCACGCAACCCTAGCCGGCCCTACTGATCGTCTTTTGTTCTGCTTTCAGCAATCACATCCCGACGATCGTGTGCACAGCCGGTCGGTAGAGCAGACCTTTGGAACGTCGCCCTTTGCAATCCTGCACGGGGAGAAGGCACGATAAGGTTTTGTGGGAGCGTCTCGGCGTGATTGCTCCCGGTTTATCTTCATGACCACTTCCTCAACTCTGACACCATGGCCGAGGATGACGCCCCCAAGAAGAACGTGTGGGCGAAGCCGCAGCAGCCACCACGGCCCTAGCCTGGCCTACCAGAGGGTATGACCTGTGCATCCCCTATTTACTCGTTCATGTGCTAGCCAGATATGTTGCATTCATAGATGTCTTGGTTCTATGTTCGGTCCGGGCTCACATGTTTAGTTTTCGGTATGAGCTTCATATTGTTAATGCTTTATGATTTGGTTAGGGATTAAATGTACTCCTGAGACGGTCTCCTGACCATAGCTGCTGCCCTGAAGAATAAACTGTCTAGTTACACAGCTAACAGCGGCTGTGAGATTTGCACGCTGGTGTCCCGGCTTTTCCTCATGGAACGAATGACCATGATATCAGGCTCTGCTCTTAAAAAAATAGCTGCTGTGTTACAAAATGAACTTAAGTTGAGAGCAATTATAAACGACTTGGCTCGAATTTGACAGAGATGGCATATGAATTACACAGCATCAGCATGCATCGAATGCTCTTCCTCCCCAACAATTCCATATCCATACCACAACAGTAGGCATCATGAATTGTGAAACAGGAATCATTCCATTCATCATCGTATTCAAACCCACACCGCACCGGCGGCTGCAAATCTTACATCGACACACCTAAACGATCACGATTTTACCATCTGTATGTACAACAAAAGAACAAGACCAGCATGCCATTTCTGGTCTGGAAGGCACTCTCTTTCTATGGTATCTAACCTTTGGTCTACTGTTCTTCAGTCACTGCTACAATCATGCCCCAACGTATACACAGACATGGAGGAAGCACTCGGGGTTCTTCAGGTTGTTGGCCACCCAAAGGAACGGTATGTCCATGTCGAGCTCGATGCCCTGCACTCTCACCAGCTTCAATCTGGTCTTCTTGGCCACATCTGTCTCTTGCGGACCCGCCGAAGCTGGTTTCTCGTCATGAGGAGTGCCTGGACTGGTACCTGAATCGTCGGGTTCTGAGTCTGGTGTCGTCGCCGCAGGTTCAGGATCAGCAGCTCTAGCTGCGGGCTTCGAGCTGAAGAACTCTGGTAGCAACGTCTCCAACGCATGTTCCAAGGTGATGTAGCTTCTACCTGCAGAACAGAGCAAAGTGAACTATATGTCAAGAAGAAATACCGTTATCGCGACACCATAACCACCGTCAAACAAAGGGGGTGAGTGGAAGGCAGTTGTAAACATGTAGTTTGCACAGTTTCAGGGGTGAACTCTGATTACAGTCACACTTGTTTCTCGTTAAAGAGGAAATCTTAAACCCTTTACCCTGGCTTTCTCAAAAGATGTCGCAAAGCAGACAGTAAAATAGTAGCATAGATAGATAAATATCCTCTCAAAATAAATGGATAAATAAAAGTTGCACCAATTTTCCAATGGAAGAAATGTACATGTGCATGCTTCTCAGTTTGGGGATAATCTCCAGACGACGGTAATACAGTATATTTAATATTTTTCTGAAAAGCACTACTACATGGTTGGTGATTACAACAAGCAAATCCTTCCTCAATACATACTGGTGTTCAAATGATAACATAAATACTGGCAGCAGAGCTACGTACCTCCCTCCTTCCGGATCTCGAATGGCCGATTTATATAGGATACACTTTCCCAGTCACTGACAGGAACCGCATCTTCTAAATACTCAAGGTCTTGTTGAACTCTGCGCACGTATAATCGAACAGGTACCCTGCCTAACAAGGTATTAATTGAATAGATCTATCAGAGCAGATGGTGATTTCTTAATGTGACGCAAATCCATTTTTATCATAGATGTATCTTGATGTCATACGACTCCAATAATGTACAGGTCCATTATGATACTACTTGAAAGTGTATGTGAAGTTTTACAAACATGAAAAGGATGCATCAATTAACTAATATATAAAAAATGCCCAAACAAAAATAAAACAAAATAAATTTGGTATGAAACTTTCAACTAATACAAAACTAAACAGTTCAATGACAGAAGAGCATACATGGTTTGACAGATCCAGGAGATTCAGGCTCATCAGAACCTTGTCGAGGCCCTAACGAGGATGTCCGTACTAAGAAATCCTCTTCAAAGGGTCCAAGCTTAAGCTTGGTCGAGATATTCATATAACTATCCAAGTCACCTATAATAAGTAATAACAAAATAACATGCTGTAGTCAAAGCACGAAAGTTACAAGCATTGAGAGAATGTATCATCCACAAATGGTAGAAACTGGGTATACTTTGTACAGAAAGGTGGTTTCTGGCGAGCTTACCTTTCCTCACTGATTCCCACATAGCAAGTTGATCAGCCTGGGACATATTCATCACATTCTTACTGTTTCCAGTTATGATGAAGGCAGCCTGAACAAGAGAAATTATTAAACTATTGTTTGAGATTGGGAGAAATAGTTGCCGGGTTAGTTCTCAAAACGAACCTCTTTCAGGGAATTGTTGTAGTTCCACTTTACACTATCTTCACCTTCACATGGTGATAATATATCTGCAGGATACCCCCTAAAATGAACCTACAAATTATATGCGTAAGTTGTGTGCATACGGAGAACAATTGGAGCAAGTAACAGGGAAAACCACATGTAGAAACGGAATAGCAGATTCATGCAAATGACTCATGTTTTCAGAAAGACTAACTTTTCAAAAAATACAATCGAAAGTGTACCTGTAAGAGCAGATAGTTATAAACTTTGTTTTCTACTATTCATACACTGATGGATGGCTGATTGCAATTAAGCAAGGATTACAAAATGTGTGGCATGCATATGAATATTTTTGCACTCTAATTGGTAATTTATTGGACTTAATTGCTGAGTTAAGTAACTAACTAGATCCTGAGAAAATTATGACATAAATCTCTAACAGTATTTCCAGCAAACTTAAACGTTAAGAGAAAACGCACATGGTTAATCAAAAGGTTTCTACTAATCCAGCGTCCCATTAAGGCATAAATGAACCTTCAACACCAGAAAAACACCTTGCAAATTAAACAAATCATAAAAGACGTATCTAAACAAAAGTGCTAGAGGACTCATAGCCTTACTGTTAGATTCCATGGCCTTTCTGGATCTGCACAGAGAAGGTCGAAAAGAACACCGATGGGTATATACCTAACAATGCGAACATAAAAAGGGCTGTCAGCAAATAAAAGCGACAGCAATAACATGGGTTATAGACCATCATAAGGTGATAGACCATCATTAATATTAGTAGGAGATAACATATGTTACCATTTCAGTGGCAGCCCTTTATACTCAAACCAAACTGTATCAACACCTGGTGGGAGCGAGCTGCTGAAATGAGCCTTTATAGTCGACACCAACAATGGAAAATACCCAATTCTTGGTCCTAAAGTCTGTTGCAGACAAAATAAAGGTCAATAAATGAAACAGATATTCTCTACTACTAGCTAGGCTTCTTCTTCCTCCGGGTCCAAGTTACCAACAGTGCTGCTGGCCTGAGTCAAAACCGCAATCATTTGGGGCTGGGCAATCCAGGCCGGTCAGTCAGTCGTTGTAGGATAGGAAGGTTTCTTTCCACCCGCTTTTGAATTTCAGGTGCACCTTCCGAGCCGGTTCAATCCCGCCGGCCGGTTCTCTTTATCGGGCAGATAGATTGATGATTGATTGATTAAGCTCTTTGGAAGAAGTGCTATCAGAGGGAGGAGGGCATCGCAAAACTGGTACTCTTCGTATTTTAAGTAAAATTTTGATCATAGATTTAACTGACAGAATGTTAAAGTAGGTGATAAAGAATTGTATCGTCGGATTTGTAATTGTAGATAGTTTTCAGTGATACTATTTTTGTGACATGGGTTAATTTTTTGTTAACTAAATCCATTGTTACGGGACAAGGAAGATAACAGTAATGTAATGCACGTGCTGCACACAGAGGTGTCGTTTTATTTTGTTGCATCTGCGGATAAGAAGAAAAGAAATAGCGGAAGTCATGTGGAAACTCTTTGTAACACAAGATGCCAACAAAAACGAGCAGCAATGATCTCACATGGCTAACAGCTTGGGCTGCGAGCTAAAATAGATATAAGAGATGGTCTCTTAGCAACAAAATCTCTCACCACATTTTTAGGAATATCTAGTTAATAGAGATAAGATTATGACACAACCCATTGTACACTATATTTTTTGTCATCTCTAGATTACATGGCAGGATTTAAGATAAGACTGCCTTATCGACCATTGTACATGCCCTGAAATAGATAGCTAATGTGAAAGAGAAACAGAAGAATTTCATACAGCAGCAAGTGAGATTTGTAAATGTTTTATCTTTTCTTTTTCAACAGCACATCAAACATATGAAGAGCATGCCTGCTGCCTGCAGCAAACTCAGCTTCTTACATAAACATGATGTGGGGCGTACTAGAAAAGAACCTGCAAGCTCTGAGATTGATAGTTTCATGCTTATGATGAAGCACAAGCAGAATCATCTCCATGCTCATATTATGCAGGAAAAAAGTACCAAGCTTTGGTGAGGGTTTGCCTTAAAATCCAGGCTTTTGGAGCTCACGGGCAGGCCAAAAGACCTCGAGATCTTCAGCGCAGGGTCTAAAATTCCTAGGAGAGCAAGCAATCTGGACTATAACCCATCAGTGATCCTGAAATCCAAGAACGCAGTGCCGAGATTTGGGGTTTCGGATGGCGGGCACAGTCGACGGGGGACGGCATCTTACCAGGAAGGGCGGGGGCGGCGGGAGCGCGGTGACGTCGGCGTCGTGGAGGTGGACCTGGAGCGGCACGGCGCCGCCCCAGACCAGCCGCGCCGCCTCCTCCGACCACGCCGCCGCCTCCTCGCCCCGCGGCGCCGCCGCCATTGCTCGCGCCGGCGGAGGACGACGTATCGGTCCCGCGCGCGGTAGGATCAGCCGAGCTCGCCGCCGGCGATGCCTCCTCCCGCGCCGCCCCCACGAACCAATCCGCCCCGCCTCGGAAGTTCGGATGCCTCGCTTCTGCTCGCAGAGGGGATTCGTTTTTTTCCCCTGAGCTGTTCTAGAGAGAGAGAGAGGGAGGAGTTGGAGTCCGGCCCCGCTTTGTTTTCCCTTCACGTCATCGCGGTGGATTTGATTCGATATCCGCCGTCCGATTCACCCAACGATTCACCAACATCGTGGCCTCTCGTGGAATTTTCACTTATTCGGCTATGATCGATCGTTGTGAAGGTGCGGAGCTGAATTATAAATGTCAGCGGTTGCACGTGGCTGAAATTTTATAACATAAGGCGCGGCTTATGAAAAGTTTAGGGTAATTGACTGAATAACAAGTAGGCATGGCCAATTACCCTATCCATCCACATGTTTGGACTCCTGTATTGTGAATTACTTGTCGATGATTAAATGGTTAGATACTTGTTGCATGCTATTCGAGGTCCTAACATGGGGTATTTTCAAATTGATTAACCGAACTCATCATGCTATCATTTGGCATATGAAATTATGAGCTTGTCGATGCATGAGAATTCAAATACACATGTTGCCTGTTGCCGACATTATACGAAGTTAAAGAAACTATTTTTTTTTGCATCGACTCCTCGCACAATTAGATGTAGAATTAAAAAACTAGGGCTAGCTGATAAATTATCCTCACTAAAAGATCTAGCAACATTATTAAAATATGAATTATTTGCATGTACGTAAGTGAATTGTGTATTCATATTACCACTGTGTATTTGCAAACCCTTGGTGATTATCTCTTTGGGGCCACAATGATCATGATGGACCATTAGCACTTCGTCCCCAACTAGTCCCCAAAAAGTGTGTTCACACATAAACACGTTCATGTGAACCCAATGTTGAGTGCAATGCAACCATACGTCGCTGGAGGAGTCACGTCTGAAGCGTGGTATGCAGGACATGTCGACTATGTTTTTAGAGGACCTGAACCCCCACACACTCGGGATGGATCCCGCCAGGGAGTGTAGCGGCTATGGGCTCCAACCTGATCACCCCTAAGGCCTCAAGGTTTGCTATCGTCGAACAGGAAGAAAACAAGGGAGAGATAAACAATGTAAAGGTAAAAGTGACAGATTGGCTTGATGATTGTGTATTACTCAATCAGTCGTCACCACTGATCTATATATGAGTCAGATGCACTTCCTATACACAAGGAAATGACTCAAAACCTCGACCAACAAGTCAAAACCTCTAGCCTGGCTCAGAGAGAAAAACCTGCAACCTTCTGTTAAGAGTTGAATATTGGTCGGACATTGGGTCAGACATGGGTCAGACATTCTGAGCGGTGTCCTACTGAGGGCTTCAACCTTCTGTTAAGAGTCGGATATTGCTTGCCTATCGTCGGAATGTCTAGCCTTATTTTTTCAAGCTTCTGTCCTTGACTTTGCTTCGGGTCTCCATGGCGGCGGTATGCCACGAGCAAAGCTCAACACCGCTTGTGGACCTCTGAAACACCATCAAATCAAAGTTTGGAAAACCTTGTTGATGTTGTGGCCGAGATATTGTAGGTCGAAGACGGAAGATGCTAGCGACAATGTTATGAGAAATTGGTCGTTATCCACTCCGCCATAAGGCACCTTCGATGACCACCCTTATATAACACAAAGATGCAACCAGATCCCCTGCTCCATAAAAAGCAGTGACAAGACAACCCCCCCACCCTCTATACTGCCACGAGTTTTTTTTACATAGTACAGACGCAAAATGCTCATACAAACATAGATACTCTCATCTCTATGAGTGCACGCACGCACACCCTACCCCTATGAGCACCTCTAAAGACTCAGCCGACACATCATCTTGAGATTGATGAAGTCATCACAGACACCTTCGTAGTCGATGAGAACGTCTCCTTCCACTGAACGCACATCGCCAGAAGGGTTGATATAAATCCAGAAAAATGACAGCACCTCGCCGGAAGGCCTGAAATAAATCCAAAAAAATGCGAGCACCAGTGTTAAGTCTGAGACTTAAACTCTGGTGGGCAAAGAATACCACTATCCTCCTCACCATCCAACCACATGTCTATGCCAACACAAAGTTGGACCAAGTCGGGGAAGCATCATTCTTAGCCACCATTGCCACCACTAGGAATGAAATTGTAATCCAAAGAGACTTTAGACTTGACACAGCGCTGCAACGCATTTTGGATACTCCATCCGTCTCAAAATAAGTGTCTCAAGCTTAGTACAACTTTGTATTAAAGTTAGTACAAATTTAAGACACTTATTTCGGGACGGAGAAAGTTTTTTTTTGCATGCACGCATTCCAGTGGTGCCATTTTTTTTTTCTTTGCAATCTGCGTAAGTTTTTTCAGGCCCTCGGGACTACACCGCCTATTAGAAAGCATGACTGCAGTGTCAGAGGTAGACGAGAGGAACAAAAATTGAAGAACATAATCATGCAACACTCAACATTCAGTGGCCGTGAGCTGAGCCGCACGTCCAAAAATATGCTGCATTTACAGATACAGAGAGATACCCAGTTGCAGTCAAGTTTTACATCTGTAGCGACCCGACCCGAATGGATCAAGTCTCTGTGCTTATGTGTTATCCCTGGATCAGTATGCTGACACACACAGTACTCGAAGGATTTATAACAGAGGTAAATCACATGTATAAAGTAACGTAAATACTATTACCTCAATCCAAAATATAGCGGAAGCAACAAGGTTGTGGATTCCCATCAACACCAACGGCAAAGTTGAGTATAGGAAATCGTAACCCTAACGTACCACTTACTCGTCGTCTGAAAAGTCTGCAACATGAAAAGTTGCAGCCCGAAAACGGGTCAGTACATTGAATGTACTGGCAAATTCACACCATAGAGAATAATGAACAATGGCTATCACTATATGCATATATGGCTGGTGGAAAAGCTCTATGGTTATAAGGTTTTTGCGTAAAGCCAATTTTTTCCTACTACAAAGGAATAAATTTATTTAACTATCATGGTGGTTGTGAAACATTGAGAATGGTTGACAGCATTCTCAATCCCAATTAAAAATAATTAAAACCCAACAACATTAATTAGAAGTAACATGTTGAGATTCACTCGATATTCAAGTACTAGATACTCAAGTTGTCCATAACCGGGGACACGGCTAATCATGATTAGTTTGTTACTCTGCAGAGGTTTGCGCACTTTTCCCCACATGACTCGATCGCCTCCGTTTGTTTTCTCGCACTACAGGGTGTTTGAGAAACGGATGACCGAGACATAGTCTTTCAGAAGCACTAGCACCTTACATGTGGGGTAGACCAGTACACCTACATCCCCTACATCTGCTAGTCCACCCCGTAAGAGTTCGCACAACTTAGTCAACTATGCTAGAGCCCATAGTAGCATGTGGCTGCACACGGAAGTTTCTAGCATGAAAGATCTTATGATCCCTTTGAGCCTGGGTGGCGGTCCAAAAAAAAACAGGCAAGTCCTGATAGACATCAGGTGCCTCAATCCACCCAGATGTGTGTTTAAGTTGCCACCTTAGATAAACCATTAAAATTATCAACTCACATCTGTCATGGATATCACTCACCCAATCCACGTCTACTAGCATAGCATGGCATAATAAGCAAACGTAGAAGTAACTCCCAAGGGTTTGATAATAATACAGGTAATAGGTACTACCTCATCTACTTCCCATCCCACAATTTAATTAGATCCTAATCATGCAGTGTGAGAGGATTGATCTAATGCAATAAAACATGGGTTGTAGAAAAGGTATGATCAAAGTGTGAACTTGCCTGCAATGTTGATGAAGATGATTCGCACTCAAAACTCTTGATAGATCTAATCGTCATACTCCGGTCAATCTATCGTAGGCAAGCAATAGTAACCACACAATAAGTACTCATCTAATGCACAGGGAAAAATCAAACAAGAGAACGAACCAGAAAGTTCAACTTAAGAACTCCGGTTGCAAAGAAAGAACGAGCCGAACAAACGACGAAAAACAAACGGCGGAAGAAAACAACTCGGTTCTAGCAAGTTGAATCTAGGTCAAAATTTTACTGTAGCAAAAGCTTGTTCAAGTTGATTAGACGAAACGGCGGTTTCGAGATGAAACTCCAGGCGCTTGAATCACCTGATTCCGATAAACGAGCGAGAAGATAAACTAGAACGAAGATCAGATCTGAGATCGCGATCGCGGAATAAATCCGACGAGAAGAAAAAGAAGAACGGTTATACGAACAGACGTCGTTAACCGGGAAATAATCGGTGATCACGTTCGTTGAGACGAACGGTCCGAAAGAAGAACGAAAACCAATCTAGGGTTTTCGGGAAAAGAGATCGAAACGAAAAACCGATCTAGAACACCGGAACGGTTTAGCGAAAAATCGGAAAGAAAACGAATCGGTAGAGAAGAAAAGAATCGGAACGGTTTATAAGAAAAACCGAACCGAGGGAAAGAAGAGACGCGGCGCGGTACCTCCGGCGAACGGCGGCGACGGCGGCGTTGACGCAGGGCGGCGGCGGCGCGGTGACGCATGGTGGCGGTGGCGGCACTAGGGCGCGGGGTTGGGCGGCGTTGGGCGCGGCGGCGATGCACAAGGGCGGCGGCGCGGGTGAGAGGCGCGGGGTGAGGCGCGGCTTGGGTGGTGCGGCGGCGCGGCGTGGGTGTGGCGGCGCGGCGTGGGGCGGCGGAGAGGAGAGGAGAGGTGTTGGTTTGATGTGTTTAGAGGGGGGGTGCTTGGGTATTTATATTGGGGAGGGGAGGGTTTTGCTTGGGGTAGGGGACAAGAAATAGACTAGGATTAGGAAACAAAAGGAAAAGATCTAGAAATAGATACGGAATAAACGAACATAGGACAAGAGTCCTACTAAGACTAGGAAAGAAAGAAGCGGCGGCTCCCTGGTGCACGCGCGCTATGGCCTCTTGGCCGGCCGGCGGCTAGTGGCTTGGGCCTTTGGCCCAAGGCGCTGCAGATTTTTTTTTAAACGGTCTCGCGCGCAGAAAAATAAATAAAAGAAAATCTAAACGAACTCCAAAATTTAATAAAGTAAATTTTCCCCGACTCCTAAAAATGAGCCGAACAAAATGAACTTTTCTCCGGACCTAAAATAAAATTTTCAAAAACGCGCATTTTCCCTATCCGAATAAAATGCAAATAAAACTCCGGCAAACAAAATTTGATCTATTTATTAAATCTTCATTTTCCTAAATTTGGGAAAGTCATATTATTCCCTCTCTTATATTTTTGATAACGGAAAATAATTGAAGATGAAATAAATAAATCAAATGATCCTCTTTTCAATTCGAGAAAACTCTCAAATATGAAAATAACGAAATCTCCAACTCTCTCCAAGGGTCCTTGAGTTGCGTGAAATTTCTAGGATCGACCAAAATGCAAGAAAATAAAATATGCATGATGATCTATTCCAAATTGAAAATAAATTCAAAGGGGCTTTGAATTTAATTCTTTGAAACTCCCAACTCATATTTCATATAATTTGAAGAAGTCATTTTATCTTCTCTCGTGAAAATCATTGAGTCGCATAAAGTTTCAGAATTGGGATATTTCCAAATGAAATTTAAATATTCTCAACACCCCTTGTCATTTAAATAAATGGAAGAAGTCATGTCATCTTCTCTCCGGGGTTTTGTGATGAAAAGAATTTGAATTCACGAAGATCAGAAAACCAATATGAAAGTTTGGGAAAGTCCTTTTATTCCCTCTCATTTAACTTTCAAAAAGTTTCGAATTCACTCACTTTCAGTCAATCAATCAAGCAATCAATCAAATCTATCTATTTGTTTATAACATTCCAAAATTTAGAATTTTGGGATGTTACAAACTACCACCCTTAAAATGAATCTCGTCCTCGAGATTCGGAGAGGCTAGACAGAATAGGTTAGGGTTTGGGGTCTTCTCAAAGTCCATCGATCATCTCCGAGGTCTCGGGTGCTACCACCCTTAGAAACATTGTTACGGTTCCATCAAAACTCATATACTCCATCCTTATCGTTGACAGTGTCAGTCTTCTCAGATATTAAGGATAATCCCTTCTCTGGCTCTTCCGGTAGTGGCATAACCTTTTCCTCAATTCCTTTGTCCTTTCATCTTGGTAAGGTTATCCCGAAACTGGGTCTTCATAGCTGACGGGTCTGACGCCAATGCTAAACAACTATCGATATCTCGTGGTGGTCAACAATTTATGGTTTCTCCTGCAGGAAATGAATCTGGGTTGATCCTCACCGTATAACCTACGGTTGGCAAAAGCTGTCGTGTACAAGGGAAAAATTACGTATACCATTCTAAGGTTTAACAAGGTTTAATATCGTCGTCTCTCTACTATAGGCAAGTCACTCAGATTTACCATCCCATATAGCAAAGCGAATAATAAGAGTAAGTCGGTATGGTGATCAATCCATCCCGCACCCAAATCATTACCATGTATATAGTTTAGCGAATCTCGCATACTAACACTCGGTCAACCTCACAAGCATTGCAGGATTTCTCTTGTCGATGAACCAAGTTCGGAAAATCCATTGATTCTGCAAGCCAAACAAACATCTATCGTTCCTTCACAACTCTCAGGTTTTGCGTAAACTCCTATAAAATCGCCTGTCGATAAAATCGTAACTTCTTCCAGGGTTTTTCCTTCAGCAAGAATGTGCTTGCTTCTTCGCAGGTCCGGGGCCTGTGGGTTATGGCCCATCTCATCACTTGTAGTCCTTGAACTTATCATCGGGCAACTGTTCATTATTCCAACTTCCAACTTCCTAGTATTCTTAAATCCATCCAATTGTACTGTCTTCCTTCCTTCTATTGGCACCAAACTAGGACATGATTACTCAGACTCATCATGGAGTTTCCATTGCTCCATATTACCAACATCATACCTCCGTTATATCCAATAGTAATTTATCTCTTCATCCTCGTGGGATGTCCCACATACCGTGATAAAACTTATACTTATGAAATCCATACTCCACATCATTATCCTTTCCGCGGTCAAGCGTCCTTATAGGGGAATATTGGCCATCTCTGCATGGCACTTCTTCAACTGGGAAACGTAAAACACATCTTGAACTCCTGACAGTCCTCCGGGTGACTCCAACTTGTTGGCCACTTCTCCATACGCTCCAAAACTCGGTATGGTCCTACAAACCTCGGGGCTAACTGTCCCTTAACTCCAATCCGTTTAATTCCTCGCAGAGGGAACACATGAAGACATGCTCTGTCTCCAATTTCATAGACTACCTCCTTGCGTTTTTAAGTCTGCATAACTCTTCTACCTGGACTGAGCTACCTTCAGTCTATCTCGAAGCAACTTAACATTCTCTTCTCACTCCTTGATCACATTTGGTCCAAACAACTGACGGTCTCCAACTTCATCCCACATACTCATTGGGGCATCACACATATCGAGACAAAACTCGTATTTCATTTTGCCCAAAATCCATGCAGTGGAGTATCTTTATCCTTTCTGGGGTCAAAGGTTCTTACAGGGTACTACCACCCTTAAAATACACAAATCTTCCATAGACCATATTTCTCTTATCCTCAAAAATGGTCAAAATCCTCCTTCATAGAGTAGCAACTCATAAAATCCATATCAGTACCAACGAGGCTAACTTTATTAATTCTCAAATCATTACAATCTCCTGTTTTTCCATTACATGCCTCAATTCAATACCTCTATATAAAAGAAAATGTTCTCACTACCACTACTATATTACTTCTGTTACAAACTCAACTATTTATCACAAGTCTCCTTCTCCTTCGGACAACCTCTGGCAAAGTGCCCTGCTCCATTACAACGGAAACACATTACTTCTGACAGGTTTCGAGGTTTCCTCATGATCACATAGCCTCCTTGGGTCCTTTTCTTCCCTCTTGGGCAATCATTGAAGTAGTGCCCTGAATTTTTGCACCTGAAACATGTGATATGACTCAGGTCTTTCTTTGTGGAAATTGGGTTGTTCCTCGAATCCAACCTACTTCTCTTCCTGGACCTTTCCATTCCAATCATGGCTTCTATTTCCCGTGGGTCATATTCTACTTCCTCTGTCGGGAATTCGACTAGATTCCCGTTCATACAATTCTGGGAGATGTGTCCTTCTTCTACACATGAATAGCATGACTTGGTGCAGGCTTTAATTTTGTTTCCTTTGTGTGTGTCCTCAACATCTTCCTTCGTCACAGGTTCTTCTAACATCTCCATGAGGGCTCCTTTCATTTCTTCTTCCTTCTGCTGGATGGTTCTTTGTACCATGGGGTAAATGTGACACTGAGCAGGGTAGTGGGTAGTCCCTTGACACAAGAAACAAGTAATCTGTCTAGTTGGGCATTCTTCAGTTGGGTGACTTCCTTCACAATTAGGGCATTCATCCTTGTGTTCCTTATGGGTGTGCCCGATTTCTCCACAAATCTTGCATGCACAAGGTTTCTTCATATCCTTTCCATAAGGCTTCAACTTCTGGGACACAAACTGAGACTTTAGCAAGGTCAACTTAAATTCTTTCCAAGTGGTTACTCCTTGCCATCCATTGATGGTTTGGTACATCCTCCACCAAGTAGCAGCACCTCTTTCAAAGCATTGAAGAGCATGCTGGGCCATATCCTTTCCGACTATAGGGTTGTTCTCCATATGATCCTCCATGTTCTGAATCCATCGGTCTGTCTCCAATTGACTCATCGGTCCAGAAAATACAAGCTCATCGCCATTCATCCTCTATTGGGTTCAAGGGTTTGGGGTGAGATAAGAGAGATCAAGAGAGAGGAATGCACACAATACAAGCAAAAGTTTTGAAAAGACAGATTTTGTTGTGGCTGTCGAAAAAACATCAAACAAATGACAGCTCACAAACGTCGCATCTAACGTAGGTATATAATAGGGGTTTGGTCTTCTAAAGGTCAATGAATCTTCAACGTCTCCAAACTCTTCAAGTCATGTTCATGTCTCCGATGGCTTCTTCCAATCGTGCTTGTCCTGCTCAAGTTCTTTTGCCAGATCATCTCTGTTGACGCGAAGTCTCTCGCGACGTCCTTCAATATTTCTGGAGTTACGTTCCAACTGCCGGTTCCAACATCCTTGACATGATCCATGATCCTACTGTCCTTCAGTTATTGTCAAATCTCCGGTATCTCGATGTTTTGCTCCTTCATCTTGTCTACTTTCAGCTTCTGGGTCCTGAGTTCTTCACCAATTGCCTTATTGTCAAATATTGCTTCTTGTAGGTCCATCTTAACTTCCTGATGTAACACTCCAGATCCTGGTGAATACACCAGCTAAGGTTAACACTCCACATTTGCAGATAGATGCTCCATCAGCTTTCTACCATCCAATCCTTCCATGCATCTGCATGCTTTAACTCCGCACGGTGACAATAGCATAGGCGGGCGATAACATCATGGATAGCCGTGTTTTTTTTTTTGCTCTTGTCATTTCCATGAGTTAATAACTCCTGCCTTAGGGTTCTCTTGACAAAACTTTGAGTTACTAACTCTCCATGCTCCGGTCTTTCTCCGATACACCTTGATCTCGGTATTGATAACTTCCATAGTCTGCCAGGTTCCATAAAGGTAGCCTTCCTAGGTCATACAAATTTGGGAATTCTTCAGAGCCTTCAAATTCTCCAAGTCTTCGGAGTCTTCAACAGTTGTAGTTTCCATTTACACGGTAAAATCCTCTTCATTCCAAATGGTCTTAGTTGTCCGATATCTTGTCTCCTTGGAGTGGTCTCATCAGTCAAATCTTCGAGTGGTCAAAAGGGAAAAGGGGTATGGTCTCACTAAAAGGGGAATATTTGAATAAACTCAGAAGAGAAGAGAGGTAAAAGATCTTTTGAAAGGGAAAGTTGTAGAGAAAAATCTTTGCTATTGGCTTGCCAGTTTCTAGGGTCACGTCCTACAGTCAACATGTGCTCTGATACCATCTTGTAGCGACCCGACCCGAATGGATCAAGTCTCTGTGCTTATGTGTCATCCCTGGATCAGTATGCTGACACACACAGTACTCGAAGGATTTATAACAGAGGTAAATCACATGTATAAAGTAACGTAAATACTATTACCTCAATCCAAAATATAGCGGAAGCAACAAGGTTGTGGATTCCCATCAACACCAACGGCAAAGTTGAGTATAGGAAATCGTAACCCTAACGTACCACTTACTCGTCGTCTGAAAAGTCTGCAACATGAAAAGTTGCAACCCGAAAACGGGTCAGTACATTGAATGTACTGGCAAATTCACACCATAGAGAATAATGAACAATGGCTATCACTATATGCATATATGGCTGGTGGAAAAGCTCTATGGTTATAAGGTTTTTGCGTAAAGCCAATTTTTTCCTACTACAAAGGAATAAATTTATTTAACTATCATGGTGGTTGTGAAACATTGAGAATGGTTGACAGCATTCTCAATCCCAATTAAAAATAATTAAAACCCAACAACATTAATTAGAAGTAACATGTTGAGATTCACTCGATATTCAAGTACTAGATACTCAAGTTGTCCATAACCGGGGACACGGCTAATCATGATTAGTTTGTTACTCTGCAGAGGTTTGCGCACTTTTCCCCACATGACTCGATCGCCTCCGTTTGTTTTCTCGCACTACAGGGTGTTTGAGAAACGGATGACCGAGACATAGTCTTTCAGAAGCACTAGCACCTTACATGTGGGGTAGACCAGTACACCTACATCCCCTACATCTGCTAGTCCACCCCGTAAGAGTTCGCACAACTTAGTCAACTATGCTAGAGCCCATAGTAGCATGTGGCTGCACACGGAAGTTTCTAGCATGAAAGATCTTATGATCCCTTTGAGCCTGGGTGGCGGTCCAAAAAAAACAGGCAAGTCCTGATAGACATCAGGTGCCTCAATCCACCCAGATGTGTGTTTAAGTTGCCACCTTAGATAAACCATTAAAATTATCAACTCACATCTGTCATGGATATCACTCACCCAATCCACGTCTACTAGCATAGCATGGCATAATAAGCAAACGTAGAAGTAACTCCCAAGGGTTTGATAATAATATAGGTAATAGGTACTACCTCATCTACTTCCCATCCCACAATTTAATTAGATCCTAATCATGCAGTGTGAGAGGATTGATCTAATGCAATAAAACATGGGTTGTAGAAAAGGTATGATCAAAGTGTGAACTTGCCTGCAATGTTGATGAAGATGATTCGCACTCAAAACTCGTGATAGATCTACTCGTCACACTCCGGTCGATCTATCGTAAGCAAACAATAGTAACCACACAATAAGTACTCATCTAATGCACAGGAAAAAATCGAACAAGAGAACGAACCAGAAAGTTCAACTTAAGAACTCCGGTTGCAAAGAAAGAACGAGCCGAACAAACGACGAAAAACAAACGGCGGAAGAAACAACTCGGTTCTAGCAAGTTGAATCTAGGTCAAAATTTTACTGTAGCAAAAGCTTGTTCAAGTTGATTAGACGGAACGGCGGTTTCGAGATGAAACTCCAGGCGCTTGAATCACCTGATTCCGATAAACGAGCGAGAAGATAAACTAGAACGAAGATCGGATCTGAGATCGCGATTGCGGAATAAATCCGACGAGAAGAAAAAGAAGAACGGTTATACGGACAGACGTCGTTAACCGGGAAATAATCGGTGATCACGTTCGTTGAGACGAACGGTCCGAAAGAAGAACGAAAACCAATCTAGGGTTTTCGGAAAAGAGATCGAACGAAAAACCGATCTAGAACACCGGAACGGTTTAGCGAAAAATCGGAAAGAAAACGAATCGGTAGAGAAGAAAAGAATCGGAACGGTTTATAAGAAAAACCGAACCGAGGGAAAGAAGAGACGCGGCGCGGTACCTCCGGCGAA
This sequence comes from Triticum dicoccoides, assembly GCF_002162155.2. Taxonomy (NCBI): domain Eukaryota; kingdom Viridiplantae; phylum Streptophyta; class Magnoliopsida; order Poales; family Poaceae; genus Triticum; species Triticum dicoccoides. The sequence continues at coordinate 49,966,231 of NC_041391.1, forward strand.
CGGCGGCGACGGCGGCGTTGACGCAGGGCGGCGGCGGCGCGGTGACGCATGGTGGCGGTGGCGGCACTAGGGCGCGGGGTTGGGCGGCGTTGGGCGCGGCGGCGATGCACAAGGGCGGCGGCGCGGGTGAGAGGCGCGGGGTGAGGCGCGGCTTGGGTGGTGCGGCGGCGCGGCGTGGGTGTGGCGGCGCGGCGTGGGGCGGCGGAGAGGAGAGGAGAGGTGTTGGTTTGATGTGTTTAGAGGGGGGGTGCTTGGGTATTTATATTGGGGAGGGGAGGGTTTTGCTTGGGGTAGGGGACAAGAAATAGACTAGGATTAGGAAACAAAAGGAAAAGATCTAGAAATAGATACGGAATAAACGAACATAGGACAAGAGTCCTACTAAGACTAGGAAAGAAAGAAGCGGCGGCTCCCTGGTGCACGCGCGCTATGGCCTCTTGGCCGGCCGGCGGCTAGTGGCTTGGGCCTTTGGCCCAAGGCGCTGCAGATTTTTTTTTAAACGGTCTCGCGCGCAGAAAAATAAATAAAAGAAAATCTAAACGAACTCCAAAATTTAATAAAGTAAATTTTCCCCGACTCCTAAAAATGAGCCGAACAAAATGAACTTTTCTCCGGACCTAAAATAAAATTTTCAAAAACGCGCATTTTCCCTATCCGAATAAAATGCAAATAAAACTCCGGCAAACAAAATTTGATCTATTTATTAAATCTTCATTTTCCTAAATTTGGGAAAGTCATATTATTCCCTCTCTTATATTTTTGATAACGGAAAATAATTGAAGATGAAATAAATAAATCAAATGATCCTCTTTTCAATTCGAGAAAACTCTCAAATATGAAAATAACGAAATCTCCAACTCTCTCCAAGGGTCCTTGAGTTGCGTGAAATTTCTAGGATCGACCAAAATGCAAGAAAATAAAATATGCATGATGATCTATTCCAAATTGAAAATAAATTCAAAGGGCTTTGAATTTAATTCTTTGAAACTCCCAACTCATATTTCATATAATTTGAAGAAGTCATTTTATCTTCTCTCGTGAAAATCATTGAGTCGCATAAAGTTTCAGAATTGGGATATTTCCAAATGAAATTCAAATATTCTCAACACCCCTTGTCATTTAAATAAATGGAAGAAGTCATGTCATCTTCTCTCCGGGGTTTTGTGATGAAAAGAATTTGAATTCACGAAGATCAGAAAACCAATATGAAAGTTTGGGAAAGTCCTTTTATTCCCTCTCATTTAACTTTCAAAAAGTTTCGAATTCACTCACTTTCAGTCAATCAATCAAGCAATCAATCAAATCTATCTATTTGTTTATAACATTCCAAAATTTAGAATTTTGGGATGTTACAACATCTGAAGTTGCAAGGGCTGCAATTTGTTCCAAAGCGCAATCCCAAAATCAGTAATGACAGACCAACTACACCAGCATTGTTTCTCAAAACAAGATTCCGAACAGTCGGCTCGCGGCGCTCTAGTGAACGATCTCATCTCGCCTTCAGATGAAAATTCGGGTTCGTATCGGTTGCTCAGCATTATCTTCCTTCCAGCAGTCAATTTACAGGCCTGAACTTCAGCGCACACGGCGTCAACCATTGCCCTGCTTGAGGTAGTGCAAGATCCGCGCGGTCAAGATGTCGACCCACGCGTCCGGTACGCCTGGCAGGCACCAGTGCATGCAGTCCTGCCCCCAGACGGCCACCGCGTCCTTCTTCCCGAGCCAGATAGCTGGATGGGCGTCGGCGCGGAACTCGCTCATGTAGGTCAGGTTGAGCAGCTGGATATCCGTGCCGACTAGAGCTTCCTCGATCGCTGAGTTCACTAATCTCGCTTCCTTGTTGACTCCCCCAAACCTGGGATCGAACCAAGAATCCAGCTGCACAGGATTTTAGGGGGGTCATGACTAATTTTATTTTTTTGAGGAAAATGTCAGATCATGAAAAGCTTGGACCTAGAATGGTACCTCGTGTTCTTCAAGGAGCCTCTTAGACAAGCAACTGCCGTTGTGATCCCATTCGCCTCCCTCAAAGTGCCTGGGTGATTGTGTGCGCCACAGCTTCATTGTTGTACTTGGGACCTCCCTTTCGATGTACGAGCTCATACTTTTGAGGACTACCTTCAGTCCATCAAAGATGCCCAGTGGAGGCTCGATTGGTTTTCCTCCACGGTAGAAAACAAGGGGAGTCTCTTTTGGGAATTTATCTGGACCCCACCTGATAATGAGAATCGCAGTCATGACTCATAACCAAACTACAAATATAGTTCCCACAAAATAGAATAAATGTATAAGATCAATACACATTGCCATGCTAGTTAACACAGGATTTTTATTTCACAATGGTAAGTATACCCGGAAATTTAAAACAAATAACATTTCAACACTGAAAGGAAAAAAGGCTTTTCCTAGACACAAACAGCCCAGTTTCCAAGTAGTTCCAACATAGAGAATATGCAGTGTTAGCACTTACTAAATATTATCTTACAAAACTCATGAAGAAACTCAGTACCCCTTGAACGAAATTAAAGTTTCACCCTATGTTAGCGTGCACACAGTAAGAAAACATCAAGTAAACACTTACCAGTGTCCAGTGTTGAAAATGAGCACGTCGTAGAACTCGGTGATATTTGCCCAATCATCAGCAGGAATGTCAACATCAACTCTGTAAGTTCCCGTTATTCCATCACTCTGAGGTTTGGAATTCTCTACAGGCTGCCACCTTTGTATCATTAGTTATCACCATGTGAGTTTTAAGATTTTATCATATAAACCATACAGTCCTGTTCGTGTACAAAAGCACAAGTGCATGCAGTTTTGCAGTTGAAATGTCAGATGCTATCAGTTTAAGTTTAATAAGTATGAACTTTTAAATTACCGATACAAAATTCCACATTACTGAAGCTCATACATCACGAAAGTAACGGAACTGTCTATGCATTCCTAACATATGGATATAGGAAACAAAACACGCAGTAACAGTAGGATAAAATGCTAACATCTACAAAGAAATCACCGAAGTAAAGGATGTGGCCGACAATCAGAATCATAAGGATGTTCCGATAGGTATATCTCAATTTCATAAAATTGACAAAGATGTATTCTTATGCATTAATATACTTCTGCATCTGGAAAATGCTTTTTCTTGCGTGGATCTGAGAATAAAGAGCATGTGTTGCAACCTACAATAAAAACGAAAGAAATAGTACAAGAATTCACTGTTCGGCAGACAAAACTACAGAATCGTGCTCAGCAGCCAACCACTGCAGAGATTAAGCATGTAGCACCATGACGCCACTTGCTATGGAATAATTCCTGATTTCTCTAAGAGAGCAGATCTACCGCCACAGTTTAGTCTGAGTCCCTCACACACCAATGATCATGAATCATGAAGCCAACCACAGATCTTCCAAACCAAATAACTAAAAGTGCAACTCATCCAGATTTCTGGAGGGTAAAAGAAATGCATCACCCGAATTATCTTCCGAGATTTATTTAAAAAATACTGGTATTGCACACTCATGCTTGCGACATCCCCTGTCACAGTAACTGTCCCTGATTTATCAAACTTCCTCTCTTTTACATACACATATCACAAACAAACCAAGCAAACTGAATTCTTATAAGCAGCCATGGACACATCTAGTTGTATCTATCTACAGTTCGTCCACCCAACTGAAAGAACACAAAGATGCATTCTAGCTGCCCGGATCGGCGGATCCTAAATGCAACTATCCTAAGCAAGATAGATCTACAGTTCATCCTAATCAAAGTTTCTGTCAGATAAAGCATTGATCTTGTGTTGCAATCTACAAGAATCATGGAGCAGCACTGAGCAGGCATGGTGGTAGGACTCACGTGTACTTGGCGAGCAGCACGGCGCGGTGGTACGCGACGACGACATTGTCTCGGGGGAAGTAGCCGCCCCGCCACGCGCCGCGGCGCTTCCACTTGCGCGCGCCGCCGTCGCCGGACCGGAGCGCGCAGAGCAGCGCGACGACCAGGTTCTCCGACAGAGAGTCCCCCACGAACCCGATCCGGCGCCGCCTGGCCGCCGCGAGGAACGCGGCGGGATCGAGCCTCGGGACGGCGCCGCAGCGGGAGGGGGCCCAGGAGAGCGCGGCGACGCGGGGGCGGCCGTTGCGGAGGCAGTTCCAGGCGTTGCGGTGG
>NC_041391.1:49970639-49975053 GCF_002162155.2 Triticum dicoccoides
GGGGGGGACGGGGTCGGGACCCAGCGGCCGGCGGTGGCGTCGGAGGGGGCGGCGCCGCAGGGGATGGGGGGCTGTGGCGGGGGCGGGGGAGGGGAAGAGGAGAGGAAGAGGAGGACGGAGATGGTGAAGGTGACGGGGAGGAGGAGGAGCAGAGGCAGGCGGAGCCGCGGCATTGCGGGATGGGGTCCGGCCGGCGATCCCCCGGCGGCGAGGCGGATGAGACGAGAGAGAGAAGGGAAAGAAACGATTTTTTTTCTCTTCTTTTTCCCGGTGGGCAGAGCTTTTTCCCTTTCTCAAAAAAATTGCTCGGATATAAAGTACTCCCTTCTTTCTAAATTATAAGGTGTGCTTCACTTGTTCAGATCTTCATTTCATAAATTTAACTATGATTTTCGCTCATTGTTAGATTCAAATCTGCTACGATCAATATAAACACAATTGATGCGTCGCATGTGCCAACCCAGAAATCACACTGACATAAGAGCATTTCTAGCAGACCCCGTATAGTGCCGGCCCGCAAAACGCGTATACAGTTCACGGAAAACGGCTTTGTGGGGCGGCGAGGACGGCGGCAGAGTCAGACCTCGCAAAAACGGATCCGTAAAAAAATGATATTCACAGAATATTCTCTTTTACGGGTCGGCTACGCGGGGTCTGCTCGGCTGCAGCCCGCGTCGACCCGCAAACCAAAAACCCCCGATGAGTGAATTTGACAGCGATTCCGACAATTGAGTTCAAATTCAAACAACAAAACATAATTTGCACGCAAATAAAAGCATAGTTTTGTACGACAAACGCAAAAGGAATTCATGCAAACACTAGTAGAAAAAGGACATAATGTGAAGCTCATTAGTCCCGGTTTGTAATTAAATCAGCACTAATGTGACCATTAGTGCCGGTTCCAACGGCTAGGTGGGCGCTGGTCATTAGTCCCGGTTCATGGCGAACCTCTAGTCCCAGTTCGTGCCACGAATCGGGACTAAAGAGGTGGTGGCAGGCTGGTCTGCGGCCCCACCAACACCTTTAGTTCCGGTTCGTGCCACGAACCGGGACTAGAGATATACCTTTAGTCCGGTTCGTAACCAACCGGGACTAAAGATGCCTCTATGTAAACCCCTTCGTCCAGCCCGAGCTCTCAATTCTTCTCTTTCCTTTCCTCTCCTCTTTGTTCTTCCCCTCTTCCTCGAGCTTATCACACATTTTGCCTAAACTTTGTCAAGATTTGGAGGCCCCCATCCATTCAAGTGATCACAAAGGTTAGCAACTTTGTCCTTTCATCTCTTTGCTAGATTAGCTCTTGCAATGCTCTATATAGTGATTAATTTGTGAGTTTTAGTAATCTGGGAGAAATTATATGTGGTAGTTCATTTGATTTAATGCAATTTGAGCCCAAAATAACTCTTAGTTTGCATATGTAGGTGTGGTTTACATAATGCCTTTCCGTCTCCGTCCTAACCACCGCCGATCGCCTGCACTGTCCCGTCGCCGGCACCACCTTGTGGTGAGCCTCTTGTTCTTATATTTTTTATATAAAAAAAAATCATGTTTTGTGTGATTTAGATATATAGTTACTTGTATAATTATCTTACCCGTACGTTGTTTGTTATACATAGTGCCATGGTTTTGATATCTGTCCCCGTCGGTCCTCGTCCGGTTTATGATTCAGATGTGGTATATTTTCTTCTATAACTATTTGTTGCATTTCGTGTTTATGAAAAATTATACCCATCAAGTTGACATAGATATTTTTATCTAGGAGGTATGTGAACCAAAAATTTCAATCGACCCTATTGTCGAGAGGTGAAATTTAGTTGAATAATGAAAACGAGTATTTGAAAGAAAAATTTGAAAAGAATTGAGGATGTGAAGATGGAATTGGAGTTGCATCTTGCCGATTTTGTCGATGATCACAAGATCAAGATGGAGAAAATACGCTTGAAGATTAGAAAGATTAGAAAATATGCCATTGATAGTGAGGTTTGGTATCATTATGATGTTGGATCAATTGTTATCTTAGTTGCTATCTTGATCGCATTTGTTGTTGCATTTAAATGCTTTAGCTAGAGAGTTTGTACGTTGTTTTATGAGAATAAGTGTGTATGAAACTTTATGTATGTACTTGTATTAATTTGGTCTTTTCGGTGCTGTGTAATAAAGATGAGCCGCCAATGGATGTATGATGACCGATGCTCCCACCAGTTCGTTAATGGCGTGCGTACTTTTCTGCTTGCGGCTGAGGCAAACAAGCGGGCGGATGGCTTTATGTCTTGTCCATGTGCTGGCTGTAAGAATGATCGGAATTACTCTAAGTCAAAAACCATTCACGTCCACCTGTTTGAGTCCGGTTTCATGCCCCACTATAATGTTTGGACCAAGCACGAAGAAAGAGGGATTATGATGGAAGACAATGAAGAAGAAGAGGACGACGACAACTATCCTAGCCATGGGTTCCCTGAATATGATGGTACAATAATGGGGGATGAAGCTGAGCCGACAATGCGGGAAGAAGCTGAGCCGACAATGCGGGAAGAAGCTGAAAAAGAGGCATCAGATGAGCCCGCTGATGATCTAGGTCGGGCCATTGCCGATGCAAAGAGAAACTGCACAAGTGAGAAGGAGAGGCTGAAGTTGCAGCGCATGTTAGAGGACCACAAGAAATTCTTGTACCCAAATTGCGAAGCTGACAAGAAAAAGCTGGGCACCACACTGAAATTGCTGCAATAGAAGGCAGAGAATGGTTCTGACAAGGGATTTGATAAGTTGCTGATAATAGTAAAGAAGATGCTTCCAAAGGACAAGGAATTGCCCGAGAGTACGTACGAAGCAAAGAAGGCTCTATGCCCTCTAGGATTAGAGATGCAGAAGATACATGCATGCCCTAATGACTGCATCTACCCGGTGAGTACGAGGATTTGAATGTGTGCCCGGTATGCGGTGCATTGTGCTATAAGGTCAGTCGCAATGACCCTGGTGATGTCGAGGGCGAGCACCCTAGGAAGAAGATGAAGGAAATATGCCCCAGAGGCAATAATAAAGTTGTTATTTTATATTTCCTTATTCATGATACATGTTTATTATGCATGCTAGAATTGTCTTAGCCGGAAACTTCATACATGTGTGAATACATAGAGAAAACATCGTGTCCCTATTATTCCTCTACTAGACTAGCTCATTGATCATGTTGGGAAACGTAGCATGCAATTTCAAAAAAATTCCTACGCTCACGCAAGATCTACCTAGGAGATGCATAGGCGTAAGAGGGGGAGAGTATGTCCACGTACCCTCGTAGACCGAAAGCGGAAGCATTAACTTAACGCGGTTGATGTAGTCGAACATCTTCTCGAATCAACCGATCAAGTACCGAACGTACGACACCTCCGAGTTCTGCACACATTCAGCTCGATGACGTCCCTCGAACTCTTGATCCAGTAGAGGTACGAAGGAGTCGATGAGTTCCGTCAGCATGATAACGTGATGATGGTGCTGGTGAAGTGATGCGTGCAGGGCTTCGCCTAAGCACTATGACAATATGACTGGAGGAGTAAATGGTGGAGGGCCCCCCGCACATGGCTAAACAATTGATGTGCTTTGGGGTGCCCCCCGCCCCCGTATATAAAGGAGGAGGGGAGGAGGCCAACCACCAGGGGCGTGCCAAGGGAGGGGGAGTCCTACTAGGACTTCACTCCTAGCAGGATTCGCCACCCTCCTCTTTTTCCTTCTTCCGGAGGGGAAAAAGGGGGAAGGGAGAGGGAATAGGAGAAGGAAAGGGGACACTACTAGGAAAATGCTTATAGATAGAAGTTTACCAGTAGCATTTGTTTATAACCCCATGCTACTAGTAGTTAGTAGTAGTGCTAGCTATAAAGAGCGCTATTGGTATCAGTTAGCAGCAGTGCTTGTTACCTAGACCCACGCTACTGCTAAGTGTAACACACCACACCCCCTGGTCAAAAAATAGCAGCAGCGCCTGTCGTCCAACCTGCGCTACTGCTAGTTTAGGATCTATAGCGCCTATTTATCTAAGCGCGCTACTACTAATTTTTCTATGTATAACATTTTACCAATAGCGTGTGTTTCTTGCCCGCTCTATAAGTAGTGCAACACTAGCCATAGATATTTTGCAGGCTGCCATAGCAGTAGCGCATATAGGTGACCCGCGCTACTGCTATGCCCGCCAGCCACCTACCACATTTCCCCTTCTTCCTCCCCTCTCTTCTTCCCCCTTCCTTTCTCCCATTTCCTTGCACCTTGCTTGTTCCTTTCAATGCTCCCCTCCACCACCACTCCATTAGAGCCCTCCCTCCCCTTCTTCTTTGCCCCTCCACCACCCCTCCATTAGAGGCCCCCTCCCTCCTCCTCTTCTTTGCCCCTCCAACACTCCATTAGAGCCCCCTCCCTCCCCTTCTTCTTTGCC
>NC_041391.1:49975419-49980292 GCF_002162155.2 Triticum dicoccoides
TCTTCTTTGCCCTCCACCACCCCCTTTTTCTTTGTGCCCTCCACCACCACCCCTCCATTAATGCCCTCCCTCCCCCTCTTCTTTGCCCTCCTCCCTCTTCCATTAATGCCTTCCCTCTTCTCTCCCTCTCCTCTCCCACTATCTCCCTAGCTTGCTAGCTAGTTAGAGCTATATATCTAGAGCTACTAAGTAATTAAGAAGAAAGGTGCTCGATATCCCTCTCGACACATAGGTGAGCAAAAAAAGTGTTTGTGTGGATAGGACCGAAATTATATATATATGGGCGATATGAGAATATACCGAATTGTGTGTGGCATAATTTGAGTTGCCTACATTGTGTATTTGATGAAATAATGTGGGTGACATGAGTTGCCTATGTTTTGCCGAAATGTCGATTCAATTCCGTTTCGGCGAATTTCGGGCAAACTCAATATGTCCTATGTTTAGGGAAGGTCATGCCAAATTTTTGTATCAATTTGATCCATGCATGCATATATGCGTGGTTATAATATTTACTCCGTGCGCAGGTGATCATGAAGGTCAATGGAAGGATGGTGGAAAGATACTGGCAATCCGATGTGGTCGGCATGTATGAAAAAAGACTGAAGGATGTTTTATGTCTGTGTCGAAAATGCAAAGGAATAGTCAGGCTCGACCCCTTTGAGGGTGGTACATTCAAGGCGCACCTACTCATGCATGGTTTCATGCATGGCCATACTCGATGGATAAGTGAAGATGATGATGATGAGGAGGACATTGACGGAGCAGGAAATAACGACATGGGGCCACCAAACGAAGAGATGGCCGATTATGTGCCCGCAGAGAAAGACGGCCTCGGAAATGTCGATGGCGAAGAGATAGTTCAAGGCGGAGAAGACACGGACATGCCGCCGTCTTCGTCGCTACTAAGTTTAGCCATGCGGGACCCGCATGTTCGAGATCTGCTTCGCAAGAAGACGACTAGCGACAGAGCTGCTTCTAGAGAGGAGGCCAAACTGGCACAACTGGAGGTAGACTTGATGACTCCTTTGTATGACGGTTGCAATCCCGAGGTGACCCGCTTGAGTTTCACACTAGAACTTCTAAAGACGAAGGCAAAAAACAAATGGACAGATGCAAGCTTGGATGAGCTTCAGAACTATCTAAAGAAGGTTCTTCCCGCGAGAAGCCTTTGTTCTACTAGTGTCAAGGAGGCAAAGAAAATCGTTGCCCTCTTGATCTGCCACACATTAGATATCACACATGCATCAATGATTGCATCATATACCAGAACGAGTATGTGGAAAAAACCATCTGTCCAAAGTGCAATGCTTCACGATATAAAAAGGCCGGAAAGAAAGCTCCACAGAAAGTTGTATGGTACTTTCCGATCACTCCGCGTCTACAGCGGTATTTCGTAGATCCTAAGGCAGCAAAGCTTATGCGCTGGCACGCGGAGAGGGTGAAGCTAGATGACGGAGATGAGCCAAAGCTAAGACACCTCGCAGATGCTAGCCAGTGGAGAGCATTAAATGCTGAATTTGATTTTTTTCGCAAATGATCCAAGGAACATCGTGCTTGGCGCTAGTAGTGATGGCATGAATCCATTTGGCAACCAGAACACCAATAATAGCACATGGCCCGTGTTTGTATGGATGTATAACCTCCCCCTGGTTGTGCATGAAGGAAAAATACATACACATGGCTATGCTTATTCAAGGGCCGAGACAACCGGGAAATGATATAAATCTGTATCTTGGGTTACTGTAAGATCTACATACCTTATGGAAAACGCCGGCCAAGACATGGGATGCAAGCAAAGGAGAGTATTTCTACATGAGAGCCGCGCTGATCACGACGGTGCAGGACTATCTCGGTTACGGCTATCTCTCCGGCCAGGTGTGCCACAGATACTGCGAATGCACGAGGTGCATGGATGATACAACTTCTCTGCAGCTATTGCAAGATGGCGGGTCTTTGAAAATCGTGTACATGGGCATCGAAGATGGCTCGAGAAGGATGACCCGTGGAGAAAGAGTGGAGATCTATTCAATGGTAAGGCTGAGCGCATCGAGGTCCTCCATGTAAGCGTAGCGGTGCAGAAATATATGAGTTATTGAAGAACTGGGAAGAGTGCCCCTCGCCAGGAAAGACGAAGAAAAAGGCGCCAGAGCCCCTGCTGAAGGTATGGAAGATGAGATCTGTTTTCTGGGACTTGGAATACTGGCCCATAGTCGACACGCCTCATAGCCTTGATCAAATGCATATCACAAAAATATCCTTGAGAGTTTGCTTGGAACATTGATGAACATGCCGGAGAGGACCAAGGATGGGCCAAAGGCAAGAAAGGACTTGGAATTTTTGAATATTAGGAAAGATCTCCAAATGCCCGGTAAAAGGTCGTCAGAGGAGACCGAGACGGAGACGGAGACAGAAGATAGGGGCAAAAAAGTAAACAAGAAGGGAGAACAATATTGCCCCCCTCTTGCTTCACTTAGACCCGAAGGAGGTCGATCAATTGTTCAAGTGCCTTGCCGGAATCAAAGTTAATTAGTTCCGGATACTGTGGGAAGATAAGCAGATATTTGGACGATAAGAAAAAAAGGTTCAGTGGAATGAAGTCTCACGACTGGCATGTGATGATGACGCAGTTACTCCCGGTTGCACTTAGAGGGATTATGGACACACATGTGCGTGAGACGCTTACTAACCTATGCCACTTTTTTGGTGCTATCTCTTGAAAGTCAATTAGTGTGAAGCAACTCCATAGGCTACAGGAAGAGATCATTGTCATACTAAATGAGCTAGAGATGTACTTCCTGCCCGTGTTCTTTGATGTCATGGTGCATCTACGTGTCCACATCGTGGACGACATCATCGACCTAGGGCCAACATTCCTGCATAGCATGATGCAGTTCGAGATGATGAATGGGGTCATCAAAGGATTCGTTCGTAACATGTCCCGTCTAGATGGAAGCATAGCCCAGGGATATCTGACCAAAGAGTGCATCTCTTTCTGTGAGAGTTATCTAGTAGGCACCAGAGACCCTGTTGTTGGTTTGCCTGTCAACAAGCACTGTGAAAGGCTCGAAGGTGAAGGTCACACCAACGGTCATAGGGATGTGAATGTGTTATGCTCGGGCTGACAAAACAACCTTGACAGGGCAAACTTAGTAGTGCTACAACACCTAGATGTGCTAGAAGATTTCATGACACTGCACAAAGAGACCATCGCAAAGAAGTGTCGTGACTGTGGGGTGCACAGGACGGACGCCAAAGTTATTAGAGAGCACAACTCCACTTTCGTGCGTTGGTTCAAAGAGCGAGTTCTGGCTAATCCCCCGGAAGAGGGTTGTCGAACGGAACACTCATATACGCCTTAGCACATGGCCCCTCGACCAACCTCACGACTTAGCAAGCACACGGTATCAACGGATACACGTTCTACACGGAGGAGAAAGATATAAACAGTGATGACCAAAACTCAGGGGTGATGATGGAAGCCATGACCGAGAATGTAATTGAAAGATATTACGGAAGGGTCGAAGAGATATGGGAGCTTAACTACTCTGGATTGCATAGCGTGATGATGTTCCGTGTCAGATGGGCTAAGAATGTATAGAGAGAAAACCGACATTTCACTACCATGTGTATACCCGACTCCGATAGCGGTACCGTTAACGCCATCGCCAAAAATGAGCCATGTGTACACGCTAAACGCGTGACACAATGTTTCTTCATAACTGATCCGATCAATCCCAGCCGTGTTGTCGTGAGGAGACACAAAAGGAGCATCACCGGAATGGATGGAGTCGCCAACGAGGAAGACTATGACCAGTACGGTGATCCGATGAGGGAAGATGATGCTGATGACGATGAAACATACGTCAAAAGAAGAATGAAGACTACATTACCTACGGAAGATCGTAATCCCTAGAGAATGAAAAGTCACGACCATGGGCTCAGTTATTCGACAACGAACAAAAGAGGGAAGAAGATAAGTCTGAAGCATCGTCATCGCCCAAGCTGACAAACTAATCCACAAAGTTTGTGTGTGTCTAGCTACTTTGTATACCGCCAATAGCGGTAAAATGATGTAATATATATTATACTAATTATTATCCGGAGGGTAACAGTGGTATTGCTCCAACGACAGACCAAATTAAAGGAAGGAAAGTGCAAAAGAAAGATAGGAAAAAGAAAAGTGCAAATGAAAGAAAAAGAAAAAGAAAAGTAAATGAAGTTTTGCAAAATGAAATGAAAGAAAAAGAAAAAGGAACTAATAAGTTGTGGAAAATGAAATGCAAGAAAAATAAAAAAAGGAAGGAAGGAAGTTAGTGGAATATGAAAAAGAAAAAGAAAAAGAAAAGTGCAAATGAAAAAGAAAAAAAGAATAATATAAATAAAAAGAGAAATAAAAAGAAAATAAAAATCAAGGAAGTTGTGGAATATGAAAAAGAAAAAGAAAATTAACAAGAGAAAAAGAAAAAAAAGTTAGCAGTAGCGCGTTTTGGCTAGGGCAGCACTATAGCTAAGGGAAAAAAAGAGTTAGCAGTAGCGCGTTTTGGCTAGGGCAGCGCTATAGCTAAGGAAAATAAAAAGAAAAAGAAAAGAAAGAAGAAAAAAAGAGTTTGCAGTAGCGCGTTTTGGCTAGGGCAGTGCTATAGCTAACTTAGCTATAGCGCGTTTTGCCAACACGCGCTATAGCTAAGCTGCCTACAGCACCGCGCCGGTAGCTCCTATCTCTTTCCTCTCTCTCACTCTCTCGTTTGATCCCCTTTCTCTGACCCCGACGCCCGCCACCGCGACGCCACCGCCGACGCCCGCACCCGCCCACGCCGCCGACGCCCACACCCACCCACGCCACCACCAACGCCCGCACACGCCCATGCCA
>NC_041391.1:49980709-49998101 GCF_002162155.2 Triticum dicoccoides
GCCCTGACCCTGATGCCACCCCCTCAGCCCCGGTGATCCTGATCCCGACGCGCGGTGAGCCACCCCCTTCTTTCCTGTTGTTCTTTAGTTAGGGCAAATTTTTTCTATGTAGGGTGTCCAAATTGAGTTAATGAGCAGTAGCATTTGTTAGCTTATGTTGCTGTCCATTTGAAGTTTTTTAAATTTGTAGTTGATGTCCATTTGTTGTTCATGAGGCAAAAAAAAGTAAATGAAAATGAAATTGAGGATTTTTTAAAATTCAGAAAATGGAGTAGTAGATGCCACTCTAGCTAGCTAGCATCATTGCAAAAAACAATGCTCAAAAAATAAAAATAAAATGTTCATTGGTTCAGCAATCAAACAATGATCAATTTTGCATTTTTCTGCCACTGAAGATTAGTGGAAACTGAAGATTGTTTTTTGTATTAAGCCAGAAGTAGTTGTATTGGCAGCAAGTAGTTGGCAGAAAGTATTGTTAGTGAAAATATTGTTAGTGAAAATATGCAAGATTGTTTTTTGTATTTCTGTAGCTAGTCCATTACAGTATTCTGCAATTTTATTTGAATGCAATGTTGATGGACACAACAACAAGTTTATGAAATGAAATGATATGATGTCCATTGGAGTCCATTTGGAGTTGCTCCATTGCTTGCGAGATGCTCTATATGTGACCTATGTTTTGACAGTTGTGAGTGACCTATGTTTTGCCGGAAATGTTGATTCATTTCCATTCCGGCAAATTTCAGGCGCTCTATATGTGCACTTTCTAGCAAAGGTCATGCTGAAATTTTCCGTAAATTTTGGCATGACTTGTGCTAGAAAGTTGGACATATCGAGTGCTCGAGATTTGTCGCGACGGGAAATGACATTTCTGGCAAAACAAAGGTCACCTTTTTTGTCATTATTCACTTTATTATATAAAGCTCGATAATTAAACGACTACGACATTGAACCTAGGAAACATGACCGACACTGATGAGGCCGAAGGTTCTCAGTCCCAATTAGGTCGAGCACACGCCTACCTCGACTTTCTAGCAGATCAGGAGAGAGAGCAAGCTGGGTGTCAGGACCCCCTTGTCATGATGGAGGACGACGGTGGTGGCACCGGCGCCGACACTGATGCCACCAAAGACACCGGCACTGACACTGGCGCTGTTGATGTTGCTAACTACAGCACGGAAGGTGGGGCCTCCCAAGCCAGTGAGGGAAAGAAGGAAAAGAGGACACGACGCCCAAATGAGCTCGGCATGGGAAGACTCATGGTCACAGCGGTGCACCCTGGCGAGTTTGAGCCAATAGAACCGCGGGAAGTGGTAACGTGTTATGGGAACCAACTAGCATGCATCCTACGGGATACCGCTAACTTCAACACCACAAAAATATGGAAGAATGAACATTTGAAGAAGCTGCTCCTAACTAGGTTGCACGCAAGATTCCTATTCCCCAGTCGGAATGACGATGTCGACCCATGGGATGATGATGTCATGAAAAAAATCAACAACAAAGCCCTAGGAAAGTTCAGCAACACATTGAGCGCTTGGAAAACTAGGCTGAAAAAGGCGATTCAAGTAGACCATGAAACCTACGCCGAGATTCTTGCAGACAATCCGAAAATTATGATAGAGGATTTTGAAAAGTTCAAGGAGACTTGCAATGAAGAAGCTGCCAAGGCCAGGTCGGAGAGAGGCAAGCAGCTACAGGCAAAGAACATGGGGAACCAACGCCTTGGAAGTCATGGTTACACGGGAAAGAGGCCCGTGTGGGCTAAGGAGGAAGCAGAACATGAACGTCAGGGGATCCCAGACCCATTGGCTGAGTTCACCGACCAGCAGGAGCACGACTTCATCAGGGCCCAATTCTCGTGGGACCCCAAGAAAAAGATTTTTTTCACCGACGGACCGACTAGGAAATTCATGAGATTACTGGTAATTATCCTTTTACCACCTTACATATTAGTTTCTGATCAATGAAGTCTACTACATTCTAGTCGCATTCGTAAATGATTCACGGTCCATTTTGCAGAGAGAGCAACACAAGCTTGCGGCCGAAAGCGACTCGTCGACTCAATCATTGGTGAAGTACAAGTGGGACACTCCTTTCAACCGGGCCATGAACATAATGATGGGACACCCGCCCAGCCAGCGGCCGCAATATGGACGTGCATGATGCCATGGATGGCGCCACGTGGAAGTACTATTATGGCGAGGATCCCGAGGCTAAAAGATAGAGAAAGAAGTTCAGTCACCGGCCGCCACTGTAACCGACACTGTAACACGCACCGGCCGCCGCAAGCATCCTCTTCTTCAAGATGTTTCTCCTTGCCATATCATGCCATTCTTTAGTGATGTTGTCCATGTCATTGCGGTTCAATGTCATGATCCTATTCTCTTCTGCATGAAACTTTCATATGGCTTTGTTCTCCGCGGCACGTGCTCTTCTCTCCTCAATGGCCACCTTGCGCCACCCCTTGTCCTTGAGAAATTGCCACTTCTCTTGCTTCTATTGTGCCTTCTTCTTGGCCAACTCTTTCTTTATCTCCAAGGTCTTCGCTAACATCAACTCATTTGATTGCACCATGGTATCTATCTTGTCCCATAAGCTCGATGCTTCGTGTTCCCTCTTGATCTTCTCCTTTGTCTTCTTGTCACCATCGGGCTTGTTCAAGTTTCTTGGACCATCATCATCTTCATCTTCATCCATGTTCATAAGTGAAACTCTCTTCGGTGTGGATTCTTTGTCAATCAACTTCCACTTGTCGCACTCTTTGAGCAAGTCCCAACAAATGCTCTAGTTTAAATTTTTTTGCCTTCGGACGCTTCCACGTCTTTGTATCTTTGTTGGACAATTTTCTCCTACACAATTCAAAAAAAGTCAAATGATGCAAAGACTTCATATGGTACAAATGATGTGCACAACTTGGGACATGAAAACAAACTCACATAGTCGGATTCTACGGCTTCACTTGGAGGTGCATTGCGAACTTGTTTCAAGCAAGCAGCCCAACGGCTACAAATCGGCTTGATCACGTCCCAATGACCTTGGAGTGACCGAAAGGTCTGCAGAGTCCTATTGGGATGCTTCCCCATCATGTGGAAGTATTGATCTTTGATTCTTTGCCAATACCTCTTGGCGGTTTGAGATGTCCCTATGCAAGTATCAAGAGACACCGCACTCCAAGCCTTAATCAAGATTTGATCTTCCAACGTCGTGTAGTTCTTCGATCTTATGTTTTTTTGCTTGCGCTTGCTCATATGCCCCCTCATCTACCTCCTCCACTTCATCTTCACCACCATGATCATCCACGCCACCCTCCATTTCATTGTAATCAAAGTCAGCGAACGGGGCTTGATCAATGTCGACGGCGTTGGTGTCCAACAAGTTCACGAACTCGGCAGTGGCATTGTTCGAGCCACCGCTATAGCGAGTGAAATCAAGTCACGAGCTACCACAATGGCGAAAAGTGACGCAAGTACAAGGGATCAAAGATGCATACCTTCCGGCCATTTCATCGAACACCTCGCCTGCAGTGGAAGCAACGTCGTTGAATGGCATCGTTGGGGAACATCTTGCCGGGGCAGAGGGATGGGACGAAGGCGCTGGCCTTTTTATAGGAACCTTCCTGCGCTTCACGCCCGAAACCTTGCCCATGTTCTCCGCCGGCGGCCGGGCAGATCTCGTAGTGGCGGTGGCGCCCGACGCGCGTGCCTTTCCGGTGGGGCCAACCGGATTGCCGCCCTGCATGATGACGTTGCCCTGCCGCTTGTGGGCAGACGTGGTGGTGCCTTGGACGACAGTGGGGGCGACTTGACCGATGATGGATCCGCTAGAGGGGATTGCACGTGTGCGACCTCCATGGTGACGGGGGACGGCTGGGAGGCTTCCATGACGGTGAAGAATGGCCGGGGAAGATGGAACAGAGTGGGCGGTGGCAGGGCAATGACGGCCGAGGGGGGAGGGAGCGGGAACGACCATGCAGAAATTTCCCTCGCTCCAAATCTCGCTGCAGATAGGGGGCGAGCTCGGGTCGGCCTCAATCTAAAGGTTGAGGGTGATCTGTTGCCTTGCCCCACAAAAAAATTTACGGGTCGACCGCATTTGCAGCGTCTGACCGGGCAACATTTTTCGCGCCGACCCATATTTTGGCGGTTATTTTGCGGGTCACGGCTTTATACGGGGTCTGCTACAGATGCTCTAAGAGTATCTACACCTGAACCTTTCAAATCCGCCTCATACGCCTGGGCTGGCCGCCCGGTCACGTTTTTTTGACCCAGACGGACCCCTTAAACGGTCCTCAAACTTCCAGGCTGACTGACACCCCTCATATCTAGCCCAAATATGAGGCGGATATCGGGGTACCCGGGCACGTCCGCTAACCCCACTGCAGGTTGTAGTGGTCCCACCTGCAGCGATCGAAGCTCCTCCCTCTCTCATCGGTGCAACCAAACTTTAGTCCCACATCACAGGGCGAGGCGGATGGCGCCCGGCTTAAATAGCTGCGCCAGCGTATGGTGGCAAGCTTGGCTATTGTGGGACAATGACAGTAGATTTTTATTTTATTTTGATGCATAGACACATAGTGATTCAAAAAAAGTTTTGATGCATAGATACATATTGATTAAAAAAACGACACCAGTGTTCACTATGTGAAGGAGATAGACCCTTACTATGAATCTTCTATGTGATAAGATAGATGATTCATAGTAAGAGTTCATATCCTTAACAAAGGATGCAATGATGTCATAAGCTTATCGCTTCAGGACGACCCAAATATTTAAGTTGGTCGACTAGCTCGTCACTCAATGAGGTGGGACCAATACGGGTGTGAAAATGTTCAGTATGAGCAATTTTTGGTACCTAGCCGACCCAATACGAATAGGATGATCGACGTGCATGGCCTTGCATGTAACAAATGTTTTGGAAATAGGATGTGTGATTGTAAATTGTAAAATTTGAGGCACGCCAGGTCACTGTCCATGGGCATTTGAGTGCCCAAATTTGCAACCTCTGGTTGTAGATGCTCTAACAAACTTGATATCACACACCCAGAATTAAAGGCAAAATGGTTCATGAAGCCATTCGTCTGGAGTATTACAACAATGCCGTAAATGGCACTATAGCAGAGTTTAACTGCAAGGAAAGACAAACTAGGGGCATGGGTACCAATGACTAAAGGTTGGTCACCAATCCACATGGAACTAGCTGGGAAATTTTCCTGGCAAACGAACACTCTAGCTTCAGGCCAGTGGAAGACAACACCTCGGTTGGATCTGGCCTAACTAATGAAACCAGTGAGTACTTTGAAAGTACTCACAAGAACCAAATAACATAGACCACTAAGCAAACCAATACATACAATACATAATCACAACAATTCTAGCTATCATAGCATGACTGAGAATAATGTTTCCAAGCTTCTATTGTGATCATTCCAAGATTGCAACGAAACTCTCATGGTCATTGAGACCGATCTTATCATAGAAATTTCATTGCTCACACGTGTATTTTTGTCAACTGAACATAGCCGACGTCCAATTATCATTTCTGTTTCACATACACAACAATTTATTTCTCAATTTAATGTACCCACACTTCTATTTTGATTCAAATCCTCCAAGTTTGACAATGACCAAATAACGTGACTTGTACTTACTCGGTCCATACCGTGGACACAACTACTTGAATAGTTATAACTCTAGAGAGGTCATACATTGCGCCCATACAATGAAGCTTCAATTGAGTCAATCAATTGAGGTCCAACAATCTATCATAATTGCAAATCATGACATCAACATCTTATTTTTCTTATGTTTTCCTGAATGCTAGTACCTCCGTCCGGGATTAGTAGTCCGGCGGGTAAAGAAGGGCCGTCCTGTTTTTATAAGGCCGTTCACGGAAAATCAGTTGCCACATGATGTACGATTTAATACTCCAAATTTAATTGCTAGTGTTGCATGCGAGAGAAAGGTGGGAATGCTTTTGGCAATTAATTCAGCATGGAAGTCTAAGAAAATGTGCTTATTTCCAAAAGTAACTGCTGCGCCTTGGTCCTACCGATTCTGCCAGGCGGACTACTACTGGTTGTAATGGGGAGTATCATATACTACTATCATGCATACTAGATCGGGATCGCGCCTTGGTGTAACACTCCAAATTTTTTGATTTGGTTTTATTAAATTCTTTATTTGATTTAAAGGGGGTTATTTGAATTTTTGCTAAAAGAGGGGCTCTCCTTCTCAAAACCTTTTATGACAATTTTTTTGGAGTTCCTCTCAATATTGATTTTTGGTCTTGAGGGTTCTTCAACATGTGTTGGATCAACACAAATTATCTTGGGTTGTTTGAATATTTCTTAAAAAAAAGAGTTCCTATAAATTTTGGACTTACTCCTTCCCACTCAAAAATATTTCTCTTGCCATGACATATGTTGAGATATTTATCCCAAAACCCACCTCCCCACTTTGGACCAAACCTAGCATCCCATTCCAGCAAGTCTCTACCTCCTTTTAAAATGTTTATTTATTTATTTTTTCCCTCAAAAGCATTTTCTGTCTTTTATTTGGGCCTTGGTGATTTACAAAGGAACCACCAGAATCCCTTTGAGTCTTGGTCCCAAATAAACTCCTCTGACTAGTCCTTAGTACCCTCAACCAAGATCCATCAAGATCCACTGGTCCACAGTTCAAAATTTTCAAAATATGCTTGCTTCCAGTTTGAACCAGATTTGCAAATTTTAGTGAAATTCATTCTTTTTCTTCTCCAAAAATTCTGAGATAAATCAGGCAGCCTCTAGATGCATCAAGAGGTCACCTCACCAAAGATCAGCTCAAGAAAATTTTTCCACATGCCAAAAACATTTCGTCGAACACCTGGCATGCACTGTTCCTGTCAAAATTCAGAAAGTTCAGTGATTCAGTTCTGTCGTCAGTGTCGTTTCTTCAGAGCGCGGCGTCAATCTCGCCAGTGGCCGCGTTTGGCACCTTGCTCACTGCTTCTCCTCCTTATCCAGTGCACCGCACGGTCATTTTGATGAGCATGAGTGTCGGTGGCGACGTGTCTCGCCAAAGCCGGCGTCTTCTGCGGTGGCAGAACCACCCATGGCGGCCAACAGGGGCCAGCCCTGCCTTTCGGCGCCGTCCAGCACCGCCTGCACCACCAGAGGCCTCCGCGTGGCCGTCCCCTCCTCTGCGCACGCTGCAGCACTGTCGCTGTGGCCTAAGAGGCGCAGAGCGCGCTCTCTACCGCCGACGTGCCCGCGAGGCTGTTCCGTCGGGAACTTGGATTATCACCCAAGTCATGCCAAGTTTAGCCCCTGAATGGCACCAGTGGACCAACACGATGATGCCCAATCACCTAAACCGCCTGCCTGACCACTGCCTTGCCATAATCACTTGCCGGAGTTATCCCGTTCTCGGCAACCGCCTCGGGCTGGCTATAAATAGCGACCCCGAGCTCGCCTTCGACCAAGCACCACCCCTCCACCTCACCAGAACCTCGCCCAGCCACTAGGAGGGCCTCGAGGAGGTCTTCTTCCCCGACTCCGGCCGCCCCGATCCACCTCGGGCTCCGGCACGATTCTCTCCGGTGAGGGCACCCCCGCCTCCCAAACCTTGCCAGCAGCCTCCTAGTGCACCCACACCTCTAACGCGCACTTTGATTTGGAATTTGCAGCCCTCCCCGGTGAGATCCATCCTTGACCAAACCGCCGTTCGCCGGAGAAGAGGCCGCGGTCGACGTGGTGCTCGCTGACGACCAACTCCACCACCTACAGACGCGGGAGAGCTCAGTGAGTCCTTAGGTACCCTCCGTTTCCTCTACCTCGCCGGCGACCACCGCAAGCCTCGGGCAGCGGTGCACTCTGTTTCAGTTTTCAAACCTGACGGGTGGGACCCCCTCATCATCTTTTTCTTCTTTTTGAAACGTTTTCTGAAAACGCCTTCGGGCAAAATATGTCTTCTAACTGAAACGTTTTTCTGTCTTTTTCTAAACTAGCCCCTGGAAGTTTTCTATTTCATTACAAATTAGTCCCTGGACTAAAACCCTTATAACTTTAAAAAAAGATGACTTTGAGTTGATTCTTTTTCTGTCATCTTTATTTTTCTATCTAGTTTTTTATCATATTTATTTGAAAAATATTTGGGACAACTTTTATGCACGCACGGTATTTACGTTAGTATTCGACTCCTCTTATACCGTAGATACCGAAGGAGGTGACGGAGCCACAAACTTCACCGAGCTAGACTCCGACTACTCTGAACCAGGCAAGCATGTTTGAACCTTTGATATGATGAGTGTTTTGCATGTTTGCTTGAGTAGTGTTCTCATGGCATGTCTTTATATACATTAGTGAATGTTATATTGCATGCAAGGTAAGCTACAGTAAGCTTCGAAGTTTGATGTGTTCATATGATGGTGAGATTACCTGATCATGTGGTGGCATGATAGGTTGCAAGCTGGTATTGTTGAAGCATGCTAGGCTAATGTCAACCGTTTAACTCCAGTATCAATGTGGATCAAAGTCATGATCCCATTCGTCCCCTTTTTCGTACTACCACGTGTCTTCTGCAAAGAATGCGGTCTAGTCGGTTGCAAACCTTTTTCCTTGTGCACACCGAACAGAGGGTCCATGATGAGGGTTCCATGGCCCTGGATTAAAGCCCGTCATCCAGTCAGGGGGCATGGGTGTTTCCGGTTGGGACCGAGATGGGGGCACCCCTTAGAGCGCGCGATATAAATTTGATCCCATGCTACTCGAGGTTGTGGCCTCCCCGTCTCAAAGTTTTTCTTGAACGTTGTCTAGGGTGATTCCTGGCAGTGGGATGTGGAATGGGTGTGTACCGGTTAGATGAGTTTCTTCTAAAATACCATAAACGGAACTAGTCCTTTGTGACTACAGAAATCCGTTGACTATGGGTAAAGAGTACAAACTCTGCAGAGTCAAAACCATTCGAGTAACCGTGTCCATGGTCAAGGACTGTGATCAACATATCAGTGTCAGTGTCAGTATCATCGTCAGTCTCAGTGTCAGTTTCAGTGACAATCTCTAGTGAACAAACATGAGTGGTAAACCCGGCTGAATGTTATTCCTGCGGATGGACTAACCTGTTTATTATTGCCGAGTAATTCCTTGGGATGATTTAAATTCTTGAGCTACTTGAATTCGAATGGTGAAATATAAGCCCTTTATGTGATGTCGCTCAGACGTCCGACTATGGCATTCTTGTTGTTTATTCTTGTTATAAGCCCTTTATGTGATATCGCTCAGACATCCGACTGTGGCATTCTTGTTGTTTATTTTTGTTATAAGCCCTTTATGTGATGTCACTCAGACGTCCGACTATGGCATTCTCGTTATTTACTTTCGATATAAGCCCTTTATGTGATGTCGCTCAGACGTCCGACTGTGGCATCCATGTTAATTACTTTTGTTATAAGCCCTTTTCGAGATGTCGCGTAGACGTCCGACTGTGGCACACACTGTCATTTACATTTCAATATAAGCCCTTTATGTGGTGTCGCTCAGACGCCCGACTGCGGCATGCTAATTTATTTTTACCTTTCGAGGCGTCGCTTCAGACACCCGATCGGTCTTCAGTTATTTTATTGGGATTTCGGGAGGACTACCGCCTGACTTCCTTTTTATTTAACCTGCCGTGCAAAATTTATTATTTGAGTGTGCATTACTAATCTACTCATGTGCATCATGTTTACATTTGTTATATCTTATGTCCAACTGTCTTGCGAGTACATTCAAAGTACTCACCTGGCTTGTTGATTTGGCCAGATGTTGACGAAGGCGATCTTATGGATGAAGAATATGATAGTGAGTCCGACGCCTAGAGGAGTTCCAGTCAGTCCCGTGCGATCCTGGAATTGCTCACTTGTATCATATACGCTTCCGCTACTCGAATAAGATCATCGAGCCTCACTCCGACACTCGATGAGCTGTATGATTTAGGAGTCATGTCACCCACGTCACTTTGACATATCCACCACCACTTTTATTACGAGTCAGTAGTTATGCCACCATATCCCTTGTGTCATATCTACCTTTCTGTATAATATTGGCAGGCTTGTAATAAATTGTTGAGTAGCCTCAGCTCAACCTTGTATAATATTTAGTACTACTGGATTTCTGTATCAAGGATTTGTCTACTAGTAAGGAAGATTTTCCTATACTGGTCTTATACAAGGACGATTTCTCAATAAATGTTTTATTGGAAAACCGGTCCTGACAACCTTGGTACCAGAGCCAGGCTGACTGTAGGAAGCCACTAGGTGCTTTTATTTATCTTTTCGCAAATGTAAAATTTTTCTGCTAGTCATCATAAATTTATGATTTGACTATTCGGAATTTTGTCTACTTTTGTAGATGGCTGGCAGCGGCTGTGAGTCACAGGTGTTCGCCAATGTACCTGAGGGGTTTATCAAGCTTCTCGTCTTCATCACCAAAGTCGCGATCGGGCCATCGGCTTGTCCGGAGTTCACACTCTACCAACACAAGATCAGCGACAGCTTGTCCATGCACCAGGCCGCGGTGCAATTCAAGGGAGGACGTGATGAATCACGCCGCTTCCAATTTGTGGGAAGGGCCATGCCTACGGAGAGGCATGCCATGTAGATGGCTGCCCGTGAGGCGATAACTCGTCTCCGGGATGTTCTTCCTTCGATGAAGACTCGTCGCTACCGCTACCTCCCATTCCACGTGCCATACACATGTCACTATGCGTTCACTTGCGCTAGGGGGAGAGAGATGAGGCTATTGAGATGTTGGTTGAATATCTCAAAGCTCTTGAGGCAGATTTTGATAACCTCGTGGACGACTTTGTGGCTGCTCGTATGGACTTCGTGCAGGGCTGTTCCGCCAACAGGAGGGAGCTCCTCCATACAGCACCACCACTGACTTACGTCTCGTCCTCAGCATCCTATGCACCTGCCAACTTTGCCAATGCCCGCCGTCTGCCTATTCCTGAAGAGTTTGACCAAGTCATTGCTCCTACCCCAGTCAGAGCTGCACCACCTACCGCACCCGCACCAGCTCCTCAACTCAGTACTTCACGCCTGGAGCCTATTAGTGAGGAGGAGGTTGAGTCTGCAACATCACTGGGTCTTACCCTTGGCAGGCCGAGGGAAGTTCTTACCATCTCCGACTGAGTGCGCCTAGCAGCCGTGCGACGTACCAGCTTGTATGATATGTTTATATGTATATAGGTTTGATGGGAAGTAGTTTGTGTGCGCATCATATAGGAACTCGGAGAAGTGCACTAGCCTAAATAACATGTCAGGAATGTGTACGCACATCCTGATGATGTATTGTATAATTACTGCTTGCATGTAAGATATGTACTAAGCGGTCCTTCTCCATGCGCAATCACGCATTTCCTTGGAAAATCTTGGAGTTTCACCTTTGCAATAATATTTAATTTTTGCCACTCGGTTTTTCTCATGAGTTCTACAAAAATACCCCAGAGTGGAAAATGCCTCGTCCCTAGACTCATTCCATGCCAAGTCCGCTAGAGGAAAATTATGGTACCCAGACAAGTAACAATTTCACATAGGGGCAGTCAAGTCAGCAAGGCAGTGAAGCAGCATTTTCTCAAGTATGCCGCCTTTATGAGCAAAGCCAGCAGCAACATCAAGAAATGATGAATCATGTTATCAATATGGGAAATCACCGTGGACCGTATCAGCAGCAATCCAAATTGTCCGAACTACAAAAGACACGTCCCCCAACGTTCTCTCACACTGATAGACCTCTTGAGGCCGATGATTGGCTTCGAGACATTGAGACGAAATTAATTATTGCACAATGTTCGGACCGTGAGAAGGTACTTTATGCACGTCACTACCTCAATGGAGCAACTGCATCATGGTGGGAAAATTTCCTACACACGCACCCCAATGAAAATGACATCACCTGGGAAGAATTTAAAGAAGGTTTTCGTGGGGCGCACATTCCCAGAAGCATTATGAAGATCAAGAAAAGGGAGTTTGATGACCTCAAGTAGAGAAGCATGACAGTGACTGAGTACAACAGTCAGTTTACTCAATTATCTCGTTATGACAAAGAAGAGCATATGACTGAAAATAAAAAGATGGAAAAATTCCTGGACGGTCTGGCACCAGCACTTAAATGCCAGCTGGTCGTACAAACCTTTCCAGATTTCACTTGTGGACAAAGCCATCACATTGGAAAATGAGCGCCGCAGCTTGGAGGATTTTCGCAAGTGCAAAAGGGATCAAACTACTCATGCTCGCAACAACCGGAGCAAGACTGATTTTCAGAAAAGTGGAGCAAAAGAATCCACGACCAATGTTCCACGCCCAAACAAAAAATTTCATGCAAGAGACAAGGATTTTACATATCGTCTAGGTGTTACTTGCTACGCTTGTGGAGAAGAAGGACACTATACCAAACAATGCCCAAAGCCAAGAAACTCGTCCCCCAAGCCAAACAACAGTGGCAATAATTCAACACCCAAGCGAAACAACTTCAACCCCAATAACAATCACAAGAAGGGTCACTTGAACCATGTGACCAAGGAGGAAGCACAGAATGCCCCGGATATCGTACTCGGTACGTTCCCTGTCAACACAATACCTGCCACGGTTTTGTTTGATTATGGAGCTTCTCACTCGTTCATTTCAAAGAAATTTGCTTTGCAACATGATTTTTCAATGCATCCCTTGGAATAATCCATGATCATCAAGTCCCCCGGGATTAAGCAAATCACTCAGAGTTACTGCCAAGGTGTGGTTATTGAGTTTGAAGGACTAAAGTTTCAGGCAAACCTCATTGTATTGGAAAATAAGGGACTAGATGTTATCCTAGGAATGGACTGGTTAACCACCAACAAGGGATTTATCGACTGCTTCAATCGGACTGTAATTCTTACCCATCACCATGGGAAGACGATAAAAATTGCAGCTCAAGAAAGACCAATGTCACGACAACCAAAGTTGAACAAGGTGGACATTTCAGAGTTAAGAAAAGTTCCAGTGGTGTGTGAGTTCCCTGACGTATTTCCCAAAGAACTACCAGGCATGCCACCAGACCGGGAGATAGAGTTCATTATTGAACTAGCACCTGGAACCACCCCCATTTACAAGAAACCCTATAGAATGGTACCCTCTGAATTGGTAGAATTAAAGAAGCAAATAAAAGAATTACTGGACAAAGGATTAATACGAGCCAACTCCTCACCTTGTGGTTCACCAGTTTTATTTGCCAAGAAAAAGGATGGGACACTGAGATTATGTATCGACTATCGAGCACTCAACTTGGTTACCATCAAAAACAAATATCCGATGCCACGGATAAATGATTTATTTGACCAGCTCGCGCAAGCTAAGGTTTTCTCAAAAAATGATTTAAGGTCGGGGTATCATCAATTAAAAGTACGGACATAAGATATCCCCAAGACAGCATTCACCTCCAGATACGGACTATATGAGTTTACAGTAATGCCGTTTGGACTGACAAACGACCCCGCATATTTTGTCCACCTCATGAACAGTGTTTATGAAATTTATGGACAAATTTGTTGTGGTGTTCATTGATGATATTCTGGTATACTCCAAGACACCAGAAGAGCATGCTGAACATCTCAGGATTATACTGGGAGAATTAAGGAAACATCAATTATACGCCAAATTCAGCAAGTGTGAATTTTGGTTAAGACAGGTTGGTTTTCTAGGCCATGTATTAACCCAAGAAGGTGTTGCCGTAGACCCAAA
Organism: Triticum dicoccoides; assembly: GCF_002162155.2. NCBI lineage: Eukaryota > Viridiplantae > Streptophyta > Magnoliopsida > Poales > Poaceae > Triticum > Triticum dicoccoides. Next base: position 49,994,444 of record NC_041391.1, read on the forward strand.
AAAAGTCAAGGCCGTACTTGGCTGGAAACCACCAGCCAACGTACGGAAGTACGGAGTTTCCTGGGAATGGCAGGATATTACCGAAGGTTTATTGAAGGGTTCTCCACCATAGCAAAACCAATGACACAGTTACTCAAGAAGGATAAGAAATTTGTGTGGACTGAAGCTTGTGAGAAAAGGTTCGAAGAACTCAAAAGGAAATTAACAACAGCACCAGTATTGGTTGTGCCAGACATACACAAAAGTTTTGAAGTGTACTGTGACACATCCCGAAAGGGCCTTGGATGCGTATTAATGCAAGAAGGCAAAGTAGTCGCATAAGCTTCCAGGCAACTGCGAAAGCATGAAGAAAACTCATGACTTGGAGTTGGCAGCAATCACTTATGCACTCAAAGAGTGGAGGCACTTTTTGCTCGGAAATCATTGTGAAATATATACGGACATAAAAGCCTCAAATATATTTTCACACAACCAGAACTCAATTTGCGACAATGGTGCTGGTTGGAATTAGTGAAAGATTATGATGTTGGCATTCACTACCATCCAGGAAAGGCGAATGTAGTGGCAGATGCTCTTAGTCGAAACCCCAACTCGGGCAACGATGGTCTACAAAACTTGAGACCTGAATTTCAGTGGGAGTTCGCCAAACTCAACTTAGTGATGGCCACTGATGGCGAAGTGTCAAATTTGGAAATACAGCCCACCCTAATGGAACAAATTAAGAAGGCTCAGCATGGACACCCCAGTATCGAAGGCATAAAAAGAAAAGTAAGTTTGGGCAAGGCCTCAGAATTCGTCATAGACGATAAGGGAATATTATGGTACGGAGACAGACTTTGCGTACCAAATATAGAGGACCTCAAACAACAAATTCTGGCCGAAGGCCACACCGCTCCATATTCAATCCATCCTGGAGGAACCAAAATGTACAAGGACATGCAGGAAAAATTCTGGTGGCACGGTATGAAAAGGGATATAGTCACATTCATTGCATGTTGTGATTCATGTCAGCGCATTAAAGCTGAGCACCAAAAACCAGCAGGACTATTATAGCCAAACAAGATACCTGAGTGGAAATGGGACGAAATTGGAATGGATTTTGTTGTCGGACTACCTCGGTCGCAACATGGAAATGATGTCATATGGGTCATCACAGACCGATTAACTAAGGTGGCACATTTCATCCCAGTAAAGACAACCCACACCACTCAGAAGCTTGCCAAGCTTTATCTCTCCCGTATAGTTTGTCTGCATGGGATTCCAAAGACTATAATCCCCGACAGAGGCACTCAATTCGTCTCTAAATTTTGGGATCATCTACAACAAGCTCTGGGGACTCAACTAGTATTCAGTACAGCATACCACCCCCCCAGACTGGAGGACAAACCAAAGGTGTGAACCAAATTCTAGAGGACATGCTGAGAGCATGTGTTCTCACTTATGGAACCAGTTGGGAAGAAAGCCTACCATATGCCGAGTTCGCATACAACAACAGTTACCAAGCCAATCTGCAAATGGCACCTTTTAAAGCCTTGTACGGGCGAAGATGCTGTACCCCATTAAATTGGTCAGAAACAGGAGACAGTTGTATCTTCGGCCCCGACATGCTCAAGGAGGCTGAGGATAAAGTTAAACTAATCAAGGATCGACTCAAGACAGCCCAGAGCCGACAAAAGAGTTATTACGATCAGAAACACCGCGATGTCATCTTTGAACCCGGTGAATATGTGTACCTACGATTATCTCCTATGAGGGGCCTGCAACGATTCAAAGTTAAAGGAAAGCTAGCTCCACGGTTTATTAGACCCTTCTGTGTGACTGCACGAAGAGGCACAATAGCCTACCAGCTAGACCTACCCAAGGAACTGTAGACATCCATGATGTGTTCCACATCTCACAATTAAGGAAATGTGTAAGCAACCCAGAGAAGCACGTGTCTCATGAGAGCATTGACGTGCAACCAGACCTCACCTACAGGGAACGTCCAATAAAAATATTGGAGGAGTCTGAAAGGAGGACTTGTCAGAAAAAAATTAAGTTTTTCAAGGTTCAGTGGAGCAATCACATCGAGGATGAAGCAACATGGGAAAGAGAGGATTTCCTTCGGACAAAGCACCCACACGTATTTGAGGATCAGCTGAAATCTCGGGGACGAGATTTTTCCTAAGGGGGTAGGTGTTGTAACACTCCAAAAATTTTGATTTGGTTTTATTAAATTCTTTATTTGATTTAAAGGGGGTTATTTGAATTTTTTCTAAAAGAGGGGCTCTCCTTCTCAAAACCTTTTATGACAATTGTTTTTGGAGTTCCTCTCAATATTGATTTTTGGTCTTGAGGGTTTTTCAACATGTGTTGGATCAACACAAATTATCTTGGGTTGTTTGAATATTTCTTTAAAAAAAGAGTTCCTATAAATTTTGGACTTACTCCTTCCCACTCAAAAATATTTCTCTTGCCATGACATATGTTGAGATATTTATCCCAAAACCCACGTCCCCACATTGGACCAAACCTATCATCCCATTCCAGCAAGTCTACCTCCTTTTAAAAAAATATTTATTTTTTCCCTCAAAAGCATTTTTTGTCTTTTATTTGGGCCTTGATGATTTACAAAAGAACCACCAGAATCCCTTTGAGTCTTGGTCCCCAATAAAGTCCTCTGACTAGTCCTTAGTACCCTCAACCAAGATCCATCAAGATCCACTGGTCCACAGTTCAAAATTTTCAAAATATGCTTGCTGCCAGTTTGAACCAGATTTGCAAATTTTAGTGAAATTCATTCCTTTTCTTCTCCAAAAATTCTGAGATAAATCAGGCAGCCTCTAGATGCATCAAGAGGTCACCTCACCAAAGATAAGCTCAAGAAAAAATTTCCACATGCCGAAAACATTTTGTCGAACACCTGGCATCCACTGTTCCTATCAAAATTCAGAAAGTTCAGTGATTCAGTTATGTCGTCAGTGTTGTTTCTTTAGAGCGCGGCGTCAATCTCGCCAGTGCCCTCGTTTGGCACCTTGCTCACTGCTTTTCCTCCTTATCCAATGTGCCGCATGGTCGTTTGGACGAGCATGAGCGTCGGTGGCGACGTGTCTCGCCAACGCCGGCGTCTTCTACGATGGCAGAACCACCCGTGGCGGCCAACAGGGGCCAGCCCTGCCTTTCAGCGCCGTCCAGCACCGCCCGCACCACTAGAGGCCTCCGCGTGGCCGTCCCCTCCTCTGCGCATGATGCAGCACTGTCGCTATTGTTGGGGAACATAGCAGAAATTCAAAATTTTCCTACGCGTCACCAAGATCTATCTATGGAGAAACCAGCAACGAGTAGAAAGGAGAGTGCATCTACATACCCTTGTAGATCGCTAAGCGGAAGCGTTCAAGTGAACGGGGTTGATGGAGTCGTACTCGTCGTGATTCAGATCACCGATGATCCTAGTGCCGAACGGACGGCACCTCCGCGTTCAACACACGTACAACTCGACGATGTCTCCCACGCCTTGATCCAGCAAGGAGAGAGGGAGAGGTTGAGGAAGACTCCATCCAGCAGCAGCACAACGGCGTGGTGGTGATGGAGGAGCGTGGCAATCCTGCAGGGCTTCGCCAAGCACCTACGGGAGAGGAGGAGGTGTCACGGGAGGGAGGGAGGCGCCAAGGGCTCAGGT
>NC_041391.1:49998997-50026193 GCF_002162155.2 Triticum dicoccoides
GGTATGGTACTTGCCCGAGATTCGATCGTCGGTATACCGATACCTTGTTCAATCTCGTTACCGGCAAGTCTCTTTACTCGTTCCATAACACATCATCCTGTGATCAACCCCTTGGTCACATTGTGCACATTATGATGATGTCCTACCGAGTGGGCCCAGAGATACCTCTCCGTTTACACGGAGTGACAAAATCCCAATCTCGATTCGTGCCAACCCAACAGACACTTTCAGAGATACCCGTAGTGTACCTTTATAGCCACCCAGTTACGTTGTGACGTTTGGCACACCCAAAGCACTCCTACGGTATCCGGGAGTTGCACAATCTCATGGTCTAAGGAAATGATACTTGACATTAGAAAAGCTTTAGCATACGAACTACATGATCTTGTGCTAGGCTTAGGATTGGGTCTTGTCCATCACATCATTCTCCTAATGATGTGATCCCGTTATCAACGACATCCAATGTCCATGGTCAGGAAACCGTAACCATCTATTGATTAACGAGCTAGTCAACTAGAGGCTTACTAGGGACATGGTGTTGTCTATGTATCCACACATGTATCTGAGTTTCCTATCAATATAATTCTAGCATGGATAATAAACGATTATCATGAACAAGGAAATATAATAATAATCAATTTATTATTGCCTCTAGGGCATATTTCCAACAGTCTCCCACTTGCACTAGAGTCAATAATCTAGTTCATATCGATATGTGATTAACACTCAAGGTCACATCCCCATGTGACTAGCACCCAAAGAGTTTACTAGAGTCAATAATCTAGTTCACATTTACCATGTGATTAACACTCGATGAGTTCTGGGTTTGATCATGTTATGCTTGTGAGAGAGGTTATAGTCAACGGGTCTGAACCTTTCAGATCTGTGTGTGCTTTACAAATCTCTATGTCATCTCCTAGATGCAGCTACCATGTTCTATTTGGAGCTATTCCAAATAACTGTTCTACTTGGAGCTATTCTAAATTGTTGCTCCATTATACGTATCCGGTATCTCTACTCAGAGCTATCCGGATAGGTGTTAAGCTTGCATCGACGTAACCCTTTACGACGAACTCTTTTACCACCTCCATAATTGAGAAAATTCCTTAGTCCACTAGTTACTAAGGATAACTTTGACCGCTGTCCTGTGATCCATTCTTGGATCACTCTTGTACCCCTTGACTGACTCATGGTAAAGCACACTTCAGGTGCGGTACACAGCATAGCATACTGTAGAGCCTATGTCTTAAGCATAGGGGACGACCTTCGTTCCTTTCTCTCTATTCTGCCATGGTCGAGCTTTAAGTCTTAACTTCATACCTTACAACTCAGGCAAGAACTCCTTCTTTGACTGATCCATCTTGAACACCTTCAAGATCACGTCAAGGCATGTGCTCATTTGAAAGTACTATTAAGCGTTTTGATATATCCTTATAGATCTTGATGCTCAATGTTCAAGTAGCTTAATCCAGGTTTTCCATTGAAAACACTTTCCAAATAACCCTATATGCTTTCCAGAAATTCTACGTCATTTTTGATCATTAATATGTCAACAACATATACTCATCAGAAATTCTATAGTGCTCCCACTCACTTCTTTGGAAATACAAGTTTCTCATAAACTTTGTATACACCCAAAATCTTTGATCATCATCAAAGCATACATTCCAACTCCGAGATGCTCACTCCAGTCCTCAGAAGGATTGCTGGAGCTTTGCATACTTATTAGCATATTTCAGGATAGACAAAACCTTCCGGTTGTATCACATACAACCTTTCCTCAAGAATCATCGAGGAAACAATGTTTTGACATCCTATCTGCAAGATTTCATAAATAATGCAGTAATTGCTAATATAATTCCAACAGACTCTTAGCATCGCTACGAGTGAGAAAGTCTCATCGTAGTCAACTTCTTGAACTTGTCGAAAAACATCTTAACGACAAGTCGAGCTTTCTCAATGGTGACACTTACCATCATTGTCTGTCTTCCTTTGAAAATCCATATGTACCTAACAGCCTTACGACCATCAAGTAGTTCTTCCAAAGTCTACACTTTGTTTTCATCCATGGATCCTCTCTCGGGTTTTATGGCCTTGAGCCATTTATTGGAATCCGGGCCCACCATCGCTTCTCCATAGCTCGTAGGTTCATTGTTGTCTAGCAACATGACTTCCAAGACAGGATTACGTACCACTCTGAAGTAGTACGCATCCTTGTCATCCCACGAGGTTTGGTAGTGACTCGATCCGAAGTTTCATGATCACTATCATAAGCTTCCACTTCAGTTGGTGTAGGTGCCACAGGAACAACTTCCTGTGCCCTGCTACACACTTGTTGAAGCGACGGTTCAATAACCTCATCAAGTCTCCACCATCCTCCCACTCAATTCTTTCGAGAGAAACCTTTCCTCGAAAAAGGACCCGATTCAAGAAACAATCCCTATTGCTTTCGGATCTGAATTAGGAGGTATACCCAACTGTTTTTGGGTGTCCTATGAAGATGCATTTATCCGCTTTGGGTTCGAGCTTATCAACCTGAAACTTTTTCATATAAGCGTCGCAGCCCCAAACTTTTAAGAAACGACAACTTAGGTTTCTCTAAACCATAATTCATACGGTGTCATCTCATCGGAATTACGTGGTGCCCTATTTAAAGTGAATGTGGTTGTCTCTAATGCCTAACCCATAAACTATAGTGGTACTTCGATAAGAGACATCATGGTATGCATCATATCCAATAGGGTGCAGTTATGATGTTCGGACACACCATCACACTATGGTGTTCCAGGCTGTATTAGTTGTGAAACAATTTCCACAATGTCTTAATTCTGTGCCAAACTCGTGATTCAGATATTCATCTCTATGATCATATCATAGATCTTTTATCCTCTTGTCACGACGATCTTTCAACTTCACACTGAAATTACTTGAACCTTTCAATAATTCAGACTCGTGATTCATCAAGTAAATATACTCAACATCTACTCGAATCATCTGTGAAGTAAGAACATAACGATATTCACTTCATGCCTCAGCACTCATTGGACTGTACACATCAAAATGTATTACTTCCAACAAGTTGCTATCTTGTTCCATCTTACTGAAAATGAGGCTTTTCAGTCATCTTGCCCATGTGGTATGATTTGCATGTCCCAAGTGATTCAAAATCAAGTGAGTCAAAACGGTCCATTTGCATGGAGTTTCTTCATGCATATACACCAATAGACATGGTTCGCATGTCTCAAACTTTTCAAAAACGAGTGAGCCCAAAGATCCATCAATATGGAGCTTCTTCATGCGTTTTATACCGATATGACTTACGTGGCAGTGCCACAAGTAGGTGGTACTATCATTACTATCTTTTGGCATGAACATATGTATCACTACGATCGAGATTTAATAAACCATTCATTTTAGGTGTAAGACCATTGAAGGTATTATTCAAATAAACAGAGTAACCATTTAAATGAATAACCGTATTGCGATAGACGTAATCCAATCATGTCTATGCTCAACGCAAACACCAAATAACAATTATTTAGGTTTAACACCAATCTCTTTGGTAGAGGGAGCGTGCGATGCTTGATCATATCAAGCTTGGAAAAACTTCCAACACATATCGTTAGCTCACCTTTAGCTAGTCTCCGTTTATTCCGTAGCCTTTTGTTTTGAGTTACTAACACTTAGCAACCGAACCGGTATCTAATACCCTGGTGCTACTAGGAGTACTAGCAAAGTACACATTAACACAATGTATATCCAATATACTTCTATCGACCTTGCCAGCCTTCTTATCTACCAAGTATCTAGGGTAATTCTGCTCTAGTGGTTGTTCCCCTTATTACAGAAGCACTTAGTCTCGGGTTTGGGTTTTACCTTGGGTTTCTTCACTAGAGCACCAGCTGATTTGCCGTTTCATGAAGTATCCCTTCTTGCCCTTGCCCTTCTTGAAACTAGTGGTTTCACCAACCATCAACAATTGATGCTCCTTCTTGATTTCTACTTTCGCGGTGTCAAACATCGCGAATACCTCAAGGATCATCATATCTATCCCTGATATGTTATAGTTCATCACGAAGCTCTAACAGCTTGGTGGCAATGACTTTGGAGAACCATCACTGTCTTATCTGGAAGATCAACTCCCACTCGATTCAAACGATTGTTGTACTCAGACAATCTGAGCACAAGCACAACAATTGAGCTTTTCTCCTTAGTTTGCAGGTTAAGAAAGTCATCGGAGGTCTTATACCTCTTGACATGTCACGAGCCTGAAATCCCAATTTCAGCCCTCAAAACATCTCATATGTTTCGCGATGTTTCAAAAACGTCTTTGGTGCCTCAACTCTAAACCGTTTAACTGAACTATCACGTAGTTATCAAAACATGTATGTCAGATGTTCGCAACAACCACAGACAACGTTCGAGGTTCAGCACACTGAGCGGTGCATTAAGGACATAAGCCTTCTATGAAGCAATGAGGACAATCCTCAGTTTACGGACCTAGTCCGCATAATTGCTACTATCAACTTTCAACTAATTTTTCTCTAGGAACATATCTAAACAGCAGAACTATAGCGTGAGCTACGACATAATTTGCAAAATCCTTTTGACTATGTTCAGGATAATTAAGTTCATCTTATGATCTCCCACTCAGATAGACATCCCTCTAGTCATCTAAGTGATTACATGATCCGAGTCAAACTAGGCCGTGTCCGATCATCACGTGAGACGGACTAGTCATCATCGGTGAACATCTTCATGTTGATCGTATCTTCTATACGACTCATGCTCGACCTTTCGGTCTCCGTGTTCCGAGGCCATGTCTGTACATGCTAGGCTCGTCAAGTTAACCCTAAGTGTTTCACGTGTGTTACGAGGCCATGTCTGTACATGCTAGGCTCGTCAACACCCGTTGTATTTGAACGTCTGAATAAAACACCCGATCATCACGTGATGTTTTGAAACAGCGAACTGTCGCAACGGTGCACAGTTAGGGGAGAACACTTCTTGAAATTGTTGTAAGGGATCATCTTATTTACTACCGTCATTCTAAGCAAATAAGATGTATAAACATGATAAACATCACATGCAATCAAATAGTGACATGATATGGCCATCATCACTTTGCTCCTTTTGATATCCATCTTCGGGGCTCCATGATCATCATCGTCACCGGCATGACACCATGATCTCCATCGTCATGATCTCCATCATCGTGTCTTCATGAAGGTGCCTCACCAACTATTACTTCTACTACTATGGCTAACGGTTAGCAATAAAGTAAAGTAATTACATGACGTTTAAGTTGACACGCAGGTCACAAATAAATAAAGACAACTCCTATGGCTCCTGCCGGTTGTCATACTCATCGACATGCAAGTCGTGATTCCTATTACAAGAACATGATCAATCTCATACATCACATATATCATTCATCACATCCTTTTTGGCCATATCACATCACATAGCATACCCTGCAAAAACAAGTTAGACGTCCTCTAATTGTTGTTTGCATGTTTTACGTGGCTGCTATGGGTTTCTAGCAAGAACGTTTCTTACCTACGCATGAACCACAACGTGATATGCCAATTGCTATTTACCCTTAATAAGGACCCTTTTCATCGAATCCGATCCGACTAAAGTGGGAGAGACAGACACCTGCCAGCCACCTTATGCAACTAGTGCATGTTTGTCGGTGGAACCGGTCTCACGTAAGCGTACGTGTAAGGTTGGTCCGGGCCGCTTCATCCCACGATGCCGCCGAATCAAGATAAGACTAGTAACGGCAAGCATATTGAACAATATCGACGCCCACAACTACTTTGTGTTCTACTCGTGCAAAGAATCTACGCAATAGACCTAGCTCATGATGCCACTGTTGGGGAACGTAGCAGAAATTCAAAATTTTCCTACGCGTCACCAAGATCTATCTATGGAGAAACCAGCAACGAGTAGAAAGGAGAGTGCATCTACATACCCTTGTAGATCACTAAGCGGAAGCGTTCAAGTGAACGGGGTTGATGGAGTCGTACTCGTCGTGATTCAGATCACCGATGATCCTAGTGCCGAACGGACGGCACCTCCGCGTTCAACACACGTACAGCTCGACGATGTCTCCCATGCCTTGATCCAGCAAGGAGAGAGGGAGAGGTTGAGGAAGACTCCATCCAGCAGCAGCACAACGGCGTGGTGGTGATGGAGGAGCGTGGCAATCCTGCAGGGCTTCGCCAAGCACCTACGGGAGAGGAGGAGGTGTCACGGGAGGGAGGGAGGCGCCAAGGGCTCAGGTCTGGATGCCCTCCCTCCCCTCCACTATATATAGGGGCAGGGGAGAGGGGGGAGGCGCATCCTTGCCCCCTCCTCCAAGGAAGGGGTGCGGCTAAGAGGGGGGGGAGGAGTCCATCCTCCCCAAGGCACCTCGGAGGTGCCTTCCCCCTTTAGGACTCTCCCCTTTTTCCTATATCTTGGCGCATGGGCCTCTAGGGGCTGGTGCCCTTGGCCCATGTAGGCCAAGGCGCACCCCCTACAGCCCATGTGGCCCCCCGGGGCAGGTGGCCCCACCCGGTGGGCCCCCGGGACCCTTCCGGTGGTCCCGGTACAATACCGATGACCCCGAAACTTGTCCCGATGGCCGAAACAGGACTTCCTATATATAAATCTTTACCTCCGGACCATTCCGGAACTCCTCGTGACGTCCCGGATCTCATCCGGGACTCCGAACAACATTCGGTAACCACATACAAACTTCCTTTATAACCCTAGCGTCATCGAACCTTAAGTGTGTAGACCCTACGGGTTCGGGAGACATGTAGTCATGACCGAGATGTTCTCCGGTCAATAACCAACAGCGGGATCTGGATACCCATGTTGGCTCCCACATGTTCCACGATGATCTCATCGGATGAACCACGATGTCAAGGACTCAATCAATCCCGTATACAATTCCCTTTGTCTAGCGGTATGGTACTTGCCCGAGATTCGATCGTCGGTATACCGATACCTTGTTCAATCTCGTTACCGGCAAGTCTCTTTACTCGTTCCGTAACACATCATCCCGTGATCAACCCCTTGGTCACATTGTGCACATTATGATGATGTCCTACCGAGTGGGCCCAGAGATACCTCTCCGTTTACACGGAGTGACAAAATCCCAATCTCGATTCGTGCCAACCCAACCGACACTTTCAGAGATACCCGTAGTGTACCTTTATAGCCACCCAGTTACGTTGTGACGTTTGGCACACCCAAAGCACTCCTACGGTATCCGGGAGTTGCACAATCTCATGGTCTAAGGAAATGATACTTGACATTAGAAAAGCTTTAGCATACGAACTACATGATCTTGTGCTAGGCTTAGGACTGGGTCTTGTCCATCACATCATTCTCCTAATGATGTGATCCCGTTATCAACGACATCCAATGTCCATGGTCAGGAAACCGTAACCATCTATTGATTAACGAGCTAGTCAACTAGAGGCTTACTAGGGACATGGTGTTGTCTATGTATCCACACATGTATCTGAGTTTCCTATCAATACAATTCTAGCATGGATAATAAACGATTATCATGAACAAGGAAATATAATAATAATCAATTTATTATTGCCTCTAGGGCATATTTCCAACAGTCTCCCACTTGCACTAGAGTCAATAATCTAGTTCACATCGATATGTGATTAACACTCAAGGTCACATCCCCATGTGACTAACACCCAAAGAGTTTACTAGAGTCAATAATCTAGTTCACATTTACCATGTGATTAACACTCGATGAGTTCTGGGTTTGATCATGTTATGCTTGTGAGAGAGGTTATAGTCAACGGGTCTGAGCCTTTCAGATCCGTGTGTGCTTTACAAATCTCTATGTCATCTCCTATATGCAGCTACCACGTTCTATTTGGAGCTATTCCAAATAACTGTTCTACTTGGAGCTATTCTAAATTGTTGCTCCATTATACGTATCCGGTATCTCTACTCAGAGCTATCCGGATAGGTGTTAAGCTTGCATCGACGTAACCCTTTACGACGAACTCTTTTACCACCTCCATAATTGAGAAAATTCCTTAGTCCACTAGTTACTAAGGATAACTTTGACCGCTGTCCTGTGATCCATTCTTGGATCACTCTTGTACCCCTTGACTGACTCATGGTAAAGCACACTTCAGGTGCGGTACACAGCATAGCATACTGTAGAGCCTATGTCTTAAGCATAGGGGACGACCTTCGTTCCTTTCTCTCTATTCTGCCATGGTCGAGCTTTAAGTCTTAACTTCATACCTTACAACTCAGGCAAGAACTCCTTCTTTGACTGATCCATCTTGAACACCTTCAAGATCACGTCAAGGCATGTGCTCACGTCAAGATCACGTCGGTATACCGATACCTTGTTCAATCTCGTTACCGGCAAGTCTCTTTACTCGTTCCGTAACACATCATCCCGTGATCAACCCCTTGGTCACATTGTGCACATTATGATGATGTCCTACCGAGTGGGCCCAGAGATACCTCTCCGTTTACACGGAGTGACAAAATCCCAATCTCGATTCGTGCCAACCCAACAGACACTTTCAGAGATACCCGTAGTGTACCTTTATAGCCACCCAGTTACGTTGTGACGTTTGGCACACCCAAAGCACTCCTACGGTATCCGGGAGTTGCACAATCTCATGGTCTAAGGAAATGATACTTGACATTAGAAAAGCTTTAGCATACGAACTACATGATCTTGTGCTAGGCTTAGGATTGGGTCTTGTCCATCACATCATTCTCCTAATGATGTGATCCCGTTATCAATGACATCCAATGTCCATGGTCAGGAAACCGTAACCATCTATTGGTTAACGAGCTAGTCAACTAGAGGCTTACTAGGGACATGGTGTTGTCTATGTATCCACACATGTATCTGAGTTTCCTATCAATACAATTCTAGCATGGATAATAAACGATTATCATGAACAAGGAAATATAATAATAATCAATTTATTATTGCCTCTAGGGCATATTACCAACAGCTATGGCCTGAGAGGCGCAGAGCACGCTCTCTGCCGCCGACGTGCCCGCGAGGCCGTTCCGTCAGGAACTTGGAGTATCACCCAAGTCATGCCAAGTTTAGCCCCTGAATGACACCAGTGGACCAACACGATGATGCCCAATCACCTAAACCGCCTACCTGACCACTGCCTCGCCGTAATCACTCGCCGGAGTTATACCGTTCTCGGCAACCGCCTCGGGCCAGCTATAAATTGCGACCCCGAGCTCGCCTTCGACCAAGCACCACCCCTCCACCTCACCAGAACCTCGCCCAACCACTAGGAGGGCCTCGAGGAGGTCTTCTTCCCCAACTCCGACCGCCCCGATCCGCCTCGGGCTCCGGCACAATTCTCTCCGGTGAGGGCACCCCCGCCTCCCAAACCTTGCCAGCAGCCTCCTAGTGCACCCACTCCTCTAACGCGCGCCTCGATTTGGAATTTGCAGCCCTCCCCGGTGAGATCCATCCTCGACCGAACCGCCGTACGCCGGAGAAGAGGCCGCCGTCGACGTGGTGCTCGCCGATGACCAACTCCACCACCTACAGACGCGGGAGAGCTCAGTGAGTCCGTAGGTACCATCCATTTCCTCTACCTCGCCGTGGATCGACGCCGGCGACCACCGCAAGCCTCGGGCGCCGGTGCATTCTGTTTCAGTTTTCAAACCTGACGGGTGGGACCCCCTCGTCATCTTTTTCTTCTTTTTGAAACGTTTTCTGAAAACGACTTCTGGCAAAATACGTCTTCTAACTGAAACGTTTTTCTGTCTTTTTTTAAACTAGCCCCTGGAAGTTTTCTGTTTCATTACAGATTAGTCCCTGGACTAAAACCCTTATAACTTTTAAAAAAAGATGATTTGGAGTTGATTCTTTTTCTGTCATCTTTATTTTTCTATCTAGTTTTTTATCATATTTATTTGAAACATATTTGGGACAACTTTTATGCACGCACGGTATTTACGTTAGTATTCGATTCCTCTTATACCGTAGATACCGAAGGAGGTGACGGAGCCGCAAACTTCACCGAGCTAGACTCCGACTTCTCTGAACAAGGCAAGCATGTTTGAACCTTTGATATGATGAGTGTTTTGCATGTTTGCTTGAGTAGTGTTCTCATGGCATGTCTTTATATACATTAGTGAATGTTATATTGCATGCAAGGTAAGCTACAGTAAGCTTCAAAGTTTAATGTGTTCATATGATGGTGAGATAACCTGATCATGTGGTGGCATGATAGGTTGCAAGCTGGTATTGTTGAAGCATGCCAGGCTTATGTCAACCGTTTAACTCTGGTATCAATGTGGATCAAAGTCATGATCCCATTCGTCCCCTTTTTCGTACTACCACGTGTCTTCTGCAAAGAATGTGGTCTAGTCAGTTGCAAACCTCTTTCCTTGTACACACCAAATAGAGGGGCCGTGATGAGGGTTCCATGGCCCTGGATTAAAGCCCGTCATCCGGTCAGGGGGCATGGGTGTTTTCGGTTGGGACCGAGAGGGGGGCACCCCTTAGAGCGCGCGATATAAATTTGATCCCATGCTACTCGAGGTTGTGGCCTCCCCATCTCAAAGTTTTTCTTGAACATTGTCTAGGGTGATTCCTGGTAGCGGGATGTGGAATGAGTGTGTACTGGTTAGATGAGTTTCTTCTAAAATACCGTAAACGGAACTAGTCCTTTGTGACTAGGGAAATCCGTTGACTGTGGGTAAAGAGTACAAACTCTGCAGAGTCAAAACCATTCGAGTAACCATATCCACGGTCAAGGACTGTGATACACATATCAGTGTTAGTGTCAGTCTCATCGTCAGTCTCAGTGTCAGTTTCAGTGACAATCTCCGGTGAACAAACATGAGTGGTAAACCCGGCTGAATGTTATTCCTGTGGATGGACTAACCTGTTTATTATTGCCGAGTAATTCCTTGGGATTATTTAAATTCATGAGCTACTTGAATTCTAATGGTGAAATATAAGCCCTTTATGTGATGTCGCTCAGACGTCCGACTGTGGCATTCTTGTTGTTTATTCTTGTTATAAGCCCTTTATGTGATGTCGCTCAGACGTTGACTGTGGCATTCTTGTTGTTTATTTTTGTTATAAGCCCTTTATGTGATGTCGCTCAGACGTCCGACTGTGGCATTCTCGTTATTTACTTTCAATATAAGCCCTTTATGTGATGTCACTCAGACATCCGACTGTGGCATCCATGTTAATTACTTTTGTTATAAGCCCTTTTCGAGATGTCGCGTAGACGTCCGACTATGGCACACACTCTCATTTACATTTCAATATAAGCCCTTTATGTGGTGTCGCTCGACGCCCGACTGCGGCACGCACTGTCATTTACATTTCAATATAAGCCCTTTATGTGGTGTCGCTCAGACGCCCGACTGCAGCATGTTAATTTATTTTTACCTTTCGAGGCATCGGTTCAGACACCCGATCGGTCTTCAGTTATTTTATTGGGATTTCGGGAGGACTACCGCCTGACTTCCTTTTTATTTAACCTGCTGTGCAAAATTTATTATTTGAGTGTGCATTACTAATCTACTCATGTGCATCATGTTTACATTTGTTATATCTTATGTCCAAACTGTCTTGCGAGTACATTCAAAGTACTCACCTGGCTTGTTGATTTGGCCAGATGTTGACGAAGGCGATCTTATGGATGAAGAATATGATAGTGAGTCCGAAGCCTAGAGGAGTCCCAGTCAGTCCCGTGCGATCCTTGAATTGGTCACTTGTATCATATATGCTTCCGCTACCCGAATAAGATCATCGAGCCTCACTCCGACACTCGATGAGCTGTAAGATTTAGGAGTCATGTCACCCACATCACTGTGACATATCCACCACCACTTTTTTTACGAGTCAGTAGTTATGCCACCATATCCCTTGTGTCATATCTGCCTTTCTGTATAATATTGGCAGGCTTGTAATAAATTGTTGAGCAGCCTCAGCTCAACCTTGTATAATATTTAGTACTACTGGATTTCTGTATCAAGGATTTGTCTACAAGTAAGGAAATTTTTCCTATACTAGTCTTATACAAGGACGGTTTCTCAATAAATGTTTTATTGGAAAACCGGTCCTGACACTTGGCGCGAGGGTGCCGATCCCAACATTTTGATCAAGCAGGTAGTGATAAATTAGTAGAAAATACGGTTTAGCGTTGGAGTCACTGCCTGCTAATAACCCACCCTGGTTGCTCGCAAATTGCAATCGGCGTCTAAGACTTTCATCGATGAAGAACAAAACATGAATAATGGGCATCCATTGTAGCTACCCTTCCATGTCCGATGCCCGTACCAAAGAGGTCGTTAGACACGAATAAAAGGATTGCCAATGCACAAAACGCGATGAAGACCGGACAGGAAGCACAAGTACAAGCCAAGTATACTTACGCCATAGTAGATGAATAAGACGGGTACCTTAACATCTCGCTGATTTTTACAATCTTAATACCTGAGGGGCATCCAAGAGAGCTCAGGGACGAATAAAAGGGCAAGGAAATGTGCACGATTGGGACGGATGGATGGTGCGTTCGATGTCATGGGGTCAACAGCCTGTTCAGATTAGACTCTGAATGATCACCGAGCTGGCGATGCCGGCTTCCTCGATGGTCTTGTTTGCGTCATCGAGGGGCTTAGGGGGGGAACCCGACCTGCAGCATGTAGTCGCTTGTTTCTCCTGGCCTTGTCGTGTCGATGAGGCTGCATGTCATTGATCGTGTGGCTAGTGTTGAAGCACGCGACCAGACATGGCTGCAGTCTGCAAACCTAATCTGGAGGGAGATTGACGACAAAGAATCATCCACTGATAGTCTTGGGCACAGTGGTGGTCGCAGTGCTAGAAGCAGCAGCCGCATGAGCGATATCCGAAGGATCAGAGTTTTCAGATGGTGCCGCGATAATTCTTCCCCATCTTTGAAATGGGGCAGGGCACTTGACTGGCTCCTCAGGTATCGATGATTATTTCCACAGTGACCATTTAAGAAACATATGAAGAGCTAAAGAAATTACATGATACTCACATGACATTTTTCTTCTTTACGGACAAGATTTACGTTCGCCTTTGATATTGCGTCAGCCGACGCAAGCTCAATTGGCATTCAGACTTCAGGGTGCTCTAGAGAAACAGAAAAATCAAAAGATAGATAAGTGGATTACTTGCATTTGATTCAGCACAAGCAGATATAACAACAACAAAATGTGATGGAATAAAAGAACAAATGCATGTTCCACACACTTTCATGTCTATCCTAATTAATGTGTAACTGAGAATGAATATATTTCTCTCTTTTTAGACTGCTAGGCTATACAAGTTGAATGATCTGCTCTAGCTTAAACAAGTTGGGATCCATAAATACAACAGGACTTTGTTAGTGTTTCACCTAGCTTGCAACTAATATCCTTACTGCTAATTTACCTCAAGTTTATCTGAACATGGCTGAAATGAGCGCGGCAAAGTCCTTGAGTAATTATTTTCATTACATCACAGTTAGCTGAGAATATTGACTTGAATATTTTATGTATGCCCTTATGCATGTACACACACGGTTGAGCAAATACCGAGCTGCAGTGGAACAACCTGGAGTTAGAGAACTTCAAGGACAAGATCAAAGAGGTGATCAGTGTTATGGTGGCTGTGTACGGCGATGACCAGAAGTTCTCCGGTGAGTTGGCTCCATCTCCTACCCTTAGCTTCCTCTTTTTTGCTCCAATAGCATGCTCTGTTGGTTTAGAACACTAGCAGCAGGATTCTACCATGTATATGTACTAAGCAGCAGGAGCTCAAGCACCCCGTGTACACTAGCAGCTTGAGTTTTTTGTGTTTGTGAAGGATCCCATGTTCACTACATGCAAAATCTTTCACTCCTGGATATTCCATGTTCATCGAATGTTTATTTTGTCATGTGCCAACTTAAATGCTCTAAACAATTTACATGTTAATAACGAGTGTCGAGTTATGCGCTTCCTGTCAATTACATGTAACTTTTATTGGTTATTAATTATGATTCTTATAGATTTAGAGCTGTTAATTATGCTTCTATTTCGTTGTTGACCCTGCAATAAAAGACTGTTAGTGTGGTCAGTAGTATGATTTTCATGTCCGGCCAAATGGTATTTTGGGCTTTCCAAAGTGATATGTACCCAACTGCTTGCTTGTATACTTGTTGTGTATTTTGTTCTTAATTGTTTTTATTGTTAGCGGTACTAACAATGTAGATTTCCTCTGACAGGAGCTCTATGCAAAAGAAGCTCCATGCAAAAGCAGATTGGAAGGAGGTCCATGTTGAAGAAGATTGATAGGAGCAGTAGAGCTTGTAATACTGTATTACTGTGATTGCCATTGTACTGTGTTGTATGATGTATCTGTGTTTACCTATAAAAAAATGTATCCATGTTGTAATATTGTGATTGCCATTCTAGTTATTATTTCAAACATTGTTTTTTGTCAGCGCTGATTTAAATATTGGTTACTTATTTACTGTCAGATTGAAATATGAAGAACTGACCTTGGGAACCATTACTAGGAACTGACAATTAGGACTTGTCTTATGAGAAAAAACTAAAACTCTTGGGCCAAGAAGGCCACGGTCCAAAAATTAAAAATGCTGAATTATTGGGCTTGACATAGCCGAATAGAATTGTAGGAAAATAATAATAGGAAGACCGAATTGTTGGGCTTGGCCCAAGTAAAGCACTGACCGAATTGTTGGGCTAGGCCCATGTAGAACACCGAATTGGACCGGGCTGAATCTTATACACGTCAGCTTGCCACGTTGGATCCTACATGGCTTGGGGAGGCTGCCAGTGACCAAAAATTTGGTCGTAGAACCAACGACCTTTTACATATCACAAAGAAGGTCTTTAATTTTAGTTTACAACGGCCAGCTTTTGACCATCTGTTTTTGGTCACAAATGAAAAACAATGACCATTCAGTGACCAATAGTGATGGTCGCAAGTTGACATCTTTCTTGTAGTTCCTATTCCCCGGTTAGAATGACGATGTCGACCCATGGGATGATGATGTCATGAAAAAAAATCAACAACAAAGCCCTAGGCAAGTTCAGCAACGCATTGAGCGCTTGCAAAACTAGGGTGAAAAAGGCGATTCAAGTAGACCATGAAACCTACGCCGAGATTGTTGCAGACAATCTGAAAATTACGATAGAAGACTTTGAAAAGTTCAAGGAGACTTGCAATGAAGAAGCTACCAAGGCAAGGTCGGAGAGAGGCAAGCAGCTACAGGGAAAGAACATGGGGAACCACCGCCTTGGAAATCGTGGTTACACGGGAAAGAGGCCTGTGTGGGCTAAGGAGGACGCAAAACGTGAATGTCAGGGGATCCCAGACCCATTGGCTGAGTTCACCGACCAGCAGGAGCACGACTTCATCAGGGCCCAATTCTCGCGGGACCCCAAGAAAAAGATTTTTTCACCGACGGGCCGACTAGGAAATTCATGAGAATACTGGTAATTATCCTTTTACCACCTTACATATTAGGTTCTGATCAACAAAGTCTACTACATTCTAGTCGCATTTGTAAATGATTCACGATCCATTTTGCAGAGAGAGCAAGACAAGCTTGCGGCCGAAAGCGACTCGTCGACTCAGTCATCGGTGAAGTACAAGTGGGACACTCCTTTCAAACGGGCCATGAACATAATGATGGGATACCCGCCTGGCCAGTGGCCGCAATATGGACGTGTGCACGGCGCCGGGGATGGCGCCACGTGGAAGTACTATTATAGCAAGGACCCCGAGGGTAAAAGACAGAGAAAGAAGTTCAGTCAAGTGACTATCGATTAGAAGGTGGCGCGGGCGATGGAGAAAGCAAAAGCTGAGACCAAAGCTGAGATAATCCGGGAAACGGTAGCTGCCTGTAGAGATGATATGGTGGTTGGCTTTACAAGCTTGATTCCAACTGTGGTCACATGGGCGCAACAAAATCCAAACGTGCCACCAAGTGATTTTCCCATGCCCAGCTTCACCGGGAGCAACTCAATGAACACCGCACCCATACCCGTACCTAGTATGGCAACCGCACCCGCATCCGCACCTCCTCTAGCACCTGCTCCTGCACCCAACTGTCACAGCAGCCCTAGCTCCGTCTCTGGCTTGAACGTCGGGTCGTCGACATTGGCTGAGCTTGAAGCCCTCACGGTAAATACGCGTCGCTCCTTGATAACCCACAAGTATAGGGCATAATTGTAGCCTCTTTCGATAAGTAAGAGTGTCGAACCCAACGAGGAGCTAAAGGTAGAACACATATCCTCTCAAGTCCTATCTGCCACTGATACGACTCTACGCACGCTTAGTGTTTGCTTTACCTAGAACAAGTATGAAACTAGAAGTACTTTGTAGGTGTTGTAGGATAGGTTTGCAAGATAATAAAGAACACGTAAATATAAACTAGGGGCTGTTTAGATAAAGAAGCAATAAAGTAAATATAGCGAGTGTGGAAAAGTGGTGGTAGGAGTTGTGAAATTGTCCCTAAGCAATTGACTACTTTACTAGACTGATAGAAAGTTTTATGTGGGAGAGGCATAAGCTAACATACTTTCTCTTCTTGGACCATATGCATTTATGATTGGAACTCTAGCAAGCATCCGCAACTACTAAAGATCATTAAGGTAAAACCCAACCATAGCATTAACATATCAAGTCCCCTTTATCCCATACGCCACAACCCCCTTACTCGGGTTTATGCTTCTATCACTTAAGCAACCCACTATAAGCGAATCATGAACGTATTGCAACACCCTACAGCGGGAATCCCTCACGCTTGCGTGATACGAAGGGCACAATAGGACAGCAACATAACCACAAGCAAATTAAACCAATCATAGCAATTCATCAACCACCGATAGGACAACAAAAATCTACTCAGACATCATAGTATGGCAACACATCATTGGATAATAATATGAAGCATAAAGCACCATGTTCAAGTAGAGGGTACAGCGGGTTGCGGGAGAGTGGACCACTGAATATAGAAGGGGGAAGGTGATGGAGATGTTGGTGAAGATGTTGGAGGTGTTGGTGTAGATCGCGGTGATGATGATGGCCCCCGGTAGCGCTCCTGCGCCACCGGAAGCGAGGGGGAGAGAGCGCCCCTTCTTCTTCTTCTTCCTTGACCTCCTCCCTAGATGGGAGAAGGGTTTCCCCTCTGGTCCTTGACTCCCATGGTATGGGAGGGGCGAGAGCCCCTCCGAGATTGGATATGTCTCTCTGTCTCTCTCTGTTTCCGCGTTTTCTGATTCTGCCCCTTCACCGTTTCTTTTATACCCGAGATCCGTAACTCTGAT
Source organism: Triticum dicoccoides (assembly GCF_002162155.2). Classification (NCBI taxonomy): domain Eukaryota; kingdom Viridiplantae; phylum Streptophyta; class Magnoliopsida; order Poales; family Poaceae; genus Triticum; species Triticum dicoccoides. The sequence continues at coordinate 50,016,335 of NC_041391.1, forward strand.
TGGGGTGAATCTTTCGCCCAGATTTTTCTCATAAAATTAGCTTTCTTGCTGCAAAAGAAGAGCGTCAACCACCTTACGGGGTGCCCACGAGGGTCCAGGGCACGGCTGCCTCCCTAGGGCGCCCCCTGCCTCGTGGCCCCCTCGAGCACCGTCTCGCGTTGATTTTACTTCCCAAAAATCACAAATATTCCAAAATAATTCTCCATCCGTTTTTATCCCGTTTGGACTCCGTTTGATATTGGGTTTCTGCGAAACATAAAACATGCAACAAACAGGAACTGGCACTGGGCACTGGATCAATATGTTAGTCCCAAAAATAGTATAAAAAGTTGCCAAAAGTATATGAAAGTTGAATAATATTGGCATGGAAAAATAAAAAATTAGAGATATGACGGAGACGTATCAACATCCCCAAGCTTAATTCCCGCTCGTCCTCGAGTAGGTAAATGATAAAAAAAGATAATTTTCAATGTGGAATGCTACCTAGCATAATCTTGATCATATGTGTAATCATGGCATCAATATTAAGACACGAGTGATTCAAAGCAATAGTCTATCATTTGACATAAAAACAATAATACTTCAAGCATGCGAACCAAGAAATTATGTCCTATCAAATAACATAGCAAAAGAAAGCTCATCCCTACAAAATCATACAGTTTGGCCATGCTTCATTTTCGTCACACAAAATGCTCCCATCATGCACAACCCCGATGACGAGCCGAGCAATTGGTTCATACTTTTTAACGCGCTTCAGCATTTTCAACCCTCACGCAATACATGAGCGCAAGCCATGGATATAGCACTATAGGTGGAGTAGTATATGATGGTGGAGGTTTATGTGGAGAAGAAAAAGGGAGAAAGTCTCACATCGACGCGGCTGATCAACGGGCTATGGAGATGCCCATCAATTGATGTCAATGCGAGGAGTAGGGATTGCCATGCAACGGATGCACTAGAGCTATAAGTGTATGAAAGCTCAAATTGAAAACTAAGTGGGTGTGCATCCAACTTGCTTGCTCATGAAGACCTCAAACATTTGAGGAAGCCCATCATCGGAATTACAAGCCAAGTTCTATAATGAAAATTCCCACTAGTATATGAAAGTGATAACTCAAGAGACTCTCTATATGAAGAACATGGTGCTACTCTGAAGCACAAGTGTGGTAAAAGGATATTAACATTTCCCCTTCTCTCTTTTTCTCTCAATTTTTTATTTTCTCTTTTTTTTTAATTTTTTTTATTTTTTATTTTTTGGTGGGCTTCTTTGGCCTCTTTTTTTATTTGGGCTTCTTTGGCCTCTTTTATTTTTCATAAAGTCCGGAGTCTCATCCCGACTTGTGGGGGAATCATAGTCTCCATCATCCTTTCCTCACTGGGGCAATGCTCTAATAATGATGATCATCACACTTTTATTAACTTACAACTCAATATTACAACTCGATAGAACAAAGATATGACTCTATATGAATGCCTCCGGCGGTGTACCGGGATGTGCAATGATCTAGCGTAGCAATGACATCAAAAAATGGACAAGCCATGAAAACATCATGCTAGCTATCTTATGATCATGCAAAGCAATATGACAATGAAAGCTCAAGTCATGTATATGATGATGATGGAAGTTCCATGGCAATATATCTCGGAATGGCTATGGAAATGCCATGATAGGTAGGTATGGTGGCTGTTTTGAGGAACATATAAGAAGGCTTATGTGTGATAGAGCGTATCGTATCACGGGGTTTGGATGCACCGGCGAAGTTTGCACCAACTCTCGAGGTGAGAAAGGGCAATGCACGGTACCGAAGAGGCTAGCAAAGATGGAAGGGTGAGAGTGCATATAATCCATGGACTCACATTAGTCATAAAGAACTCATATACTTTTTGCAAAAGTTTATTAGCCCTCGAAGCAAAGTACTACTATGCATGCCCCTAGAGGGATAGATTGGTAGGAAAAGACCATTGCTCGTCCCCGACTGCCACTCATAAGGAAGACAATCAAAGAAACACCCCATGCTTCAAATTTGTCACACAACGGTTACGATCATGCATGATATGGGACTTGCAAACCTCAATACAAGTATTTCTCAATTTAACAATTACTCAACTAGCATGACTCTAATATCACCACCTTTATATCACAAAACTATTGCAAGGAATCAAACATATCATATTCAGTGATCTACAAGTTTTATGTAGGATTTTATGACTAACCATGTGAATGACCAATTCCTGTCATCTCTCTAAATAGATATAAGTGAAGCAAGAGAGTTTAATTCTTTCTACAAAATATATCCCCACGCTCTAACAAATATAAGTGAAGCAAAAGAGCATTCTACAAATGGCGGTTTTCAATGTGAAGAGAAACAGGCAATCCAGACTTCAAATGATATAAGTGAAGCACATGAAGCATTCTATAAAGCCATACTCAAAAGATTTAAGTGAAGTGCAATGAGAATTCTATAAATCAACCAAGGACTATCTCATAACAGCATGGTGCATAAAATAAAAGTGAAAACTAAATGCAAAGGATGCTCCAAGACTTGCACATATCGCATGAATGAAACGAATCCGAAAACATACCGATACTTGTTGAAGAAAGAGGGGATGCCTTCCGGGGCATCCCCAAGCTTAGAGGTTTGAGTCTCCTTGAATATTTACTTGGGGTGCCTTGGGCATCCCCAAGCTTGAGATCTTGCCTCTCTTCCTTTTCCTCATGTCGAGGCCTCCTCGATCAAACACTTCATCCACACAAAACTTCAACAGAAAACTCGGTAAGATCCGTTAGTATAATAAAGTAAATCACTACTCTAAGTACTGTTGAAAACCCATTCATATTTTGTTTTTGCATTGTGTCTACTGTAATATAGCTTTTCCATCCAGTGATATAAATTGATAGTTTCATCAAAACAAGCAAACTATGCATCAAAAACAGAATCTGTCAAAACAGAACAGTCTGTAGCAATCTGAACATTCAGCATACTTCTGGTACCCCAAAACTTCTACGAAAATTACGAAAAATAAACAATTTTTACAGCAAGACAGTTCAAAAAGAATTAGAACTATTTGACATTCCAGTAGAAAATGTAAAATCATGCATTACAGCCAAAGTTTCTGTCCTGCACCGCACAAACCAACAAGCATTGTAAACATCCTAAAGGAAAACCTTGGCACATTATTTTTATAATACAATGAAATTGTACAAGGGGATAGTTATTTTTGTTGAAAAGTTTCTATAATTAAGGTTCATGAAGTTTCCCTGAGCATGAACAAAGTTCAAGGAGCTCTCCCACTTCAACAATGCTTGTCTTTCTCACTTTCACTTTCCTTTTTGAAAAGTTTTGGGTTCCCCTCTTTATTTTTTTGTTTTTAAACTATATAGAAGCACTCAACAGAAAAAAATGACTCTCTAAAACTTACATGTTGTCTCCCTGGTAGCGCTTTCTTTAAAGCCATTAAGCTAGGCATATAGTGCTCAAGTAGTGGATCCACCTGGATCCCAAGGTATATCAAAGCCAATTTTAATTAACAATGATTTGTGATTTAGTAGTGAGCACAAAGTAACATATATCATGCAACAACGAAGTCTAACTCTCTTCATATGCATCGACATGTCATAAAAGAACAATTCATGCACACATAGTAAAGGCCAATGCATAGTATAAGTAGTTTCTTGCAATTTTATCATATTGGAAACATAGAGAGGTGGAGATGTAGTTCCTCTCTCATAATAATTGCAAGTAGGAGCATCAAGCACATGCATATTATATGTATCAAAATCATCATGTGTAGTAGTAAAACGCAACCCATCAATATAATCCTTAATAAGCACAAACTTCTCCAATATAGTGTAGTTTGGAGAATTCAAAAAGATAATAGGACTATCATGCGTGGTTTCAATAGCAACAATTTCATGTTTAACATAAGGAACTATAGCAAGTTCATCTCCATAAGCATCATTCATATTGGCATCATGGCCACAAGCATAGCAAGCATCATCAAAAAGGGATATTTCAAGAGAATCAACGGGATCATAACAATCATCATAGCAATCATCCTTCGGTAAGCACGAAGGGGAATTAGACAATGTATGAGTTGAAGAGTTACTCTCATTAGAAGGTGGGCGCAGGTAGCTAATCCGCTCTTCCTCCTTTTGTTCTTCGCTCTCCTCATCATCTTTTTCATCCAATGAGCTCACAGTTTCATCAATTTCTTCTTCCATAGCTTCTTGCAAAATATTAGTCTCTTCTTGGACAGCAGAGAATTTCTCAATATATGGTTTAACATAGGCATTAGAAGCATAATTATCATAACAATATTCAAGTATGTCAAAGTTTTTAGAATTGTAAAGAGTGGCATCATACTTTTCAAACAAAGAAGCAATTTCATAAGCACCCTTAAAAGCAACAAATTCTTCAATTTGTTGAACATCATAGTAATTATAAACACCCTTAGCATACAAAGATACAATTCCATTATCAATAAACTCACATTGGTAGGGAAGCTGTTTCTTAGGGTTTTCAGAACAACAAGTAATATCATATATTTCACATAAATTCCAAGCATAGCATTGCAAACGATGAATTTGATCCAGTAAAAGTTTCCCTTTTTCAGATATACGGTGTCGCACATAACAAGCATGCTCATCTAAAGATTTGCCCTCAACTAAGCTAGTTGGGGTTTCAGCACGAGCACAAAGGGATCAAAGATGTTCCAAGTAAAAAGCTTCAGGAGTGTGATAGATTTTGAGTGGTTCTTCAACCATTGGTTCAGTAGGTACAACTAATTTTTTTTGGTATTTTGTGTTTCCTACCCATAACTAAATATAGAAAACAACTAAGAACAGCAAATAAAAATTACTTAGTGATAAAGCAAACAAGCACACACGAGAATAATCACCCCACGCTATGACTCCCCGGCAACGGCGCCAGAAAAAGGTCTTGATAACCCACAAGTATAGGGGATAATTGTAGCCTCTTTCGATAAGTAAGAGTGTCGAACCCAACGAGGAGCTAAATGTAGAACAAATATCCTCTCAAGTCCTATGTTCCCTGATACGACTCTACGCACGCGTAGTGTTTGCTTTACCTAGAACAAGTATGAAACTAGAAGTACTTTGTAGGTGTTGTAGGATAGGTTTGCAAGATAATAAAGAACACGTAAATATAAACTAGGGGCTGTTTAGATAAAGAAGCAATAAAGTAAGGGATAATTAATTTGGTGCCCTTAGTTGTGTCCCACTCGGCAGGTTTACCCCTAGTTTCCGAAAACACTTGTTCCTGCCCAAACCACTTTGCTCCTCTTATGCTTTTGCCCTTTGACCGTTTGACCATCACTTTGAAAACTTCATAAAAACTTCATACTAACTCAGAAAAATTCAAATAAGATATCAAAATGTTTAGAAAAACATCACCTATATGTGCATGTCATTTGCATTCATGAAAAATGTGTTGGCCAGTCCCCATCTTAGTTTTATCTCATATGACCTTAGCATGAATAGTAAATTCTAAAAAAATTCGAAAAATTCTAAAAAAAATTGGTCGCAAACTTTGACCAATGTTTTCAGTGCTTGCCAAGTTTCATAAGGGAATGACATTCGTGGAAGTCGTGGGAAAAAAGAAATTTTGGAGCATTGATTTTTGTTTTTTTGCCACGACTTCCATGAATGTCATTTCCTTATGAAACTTGGCAAGCACTCAAAACATTGGTCAAAGCTTGCCAACAATTTTTTTTAGAATTTTTAGAATTTTTTAGATTTTTCTATTCATGCTAAGGCCATATGAGCTAAAACTAAGATGGGGGCTGGCCAACACTTTTTTCATGAATGCAAATGACATGCACATGTAGGTGATGCTTTTTTGAACATTTTGATATCTTATTTGAATTTTTCTGAGTTAGTATGAATTTTTTATGAAGTTTTCAAAGTGATGGTCAAACGGTCAAAGGGCAAAAGCGTAAGAGGAGCAAAGTGGTTTGGGCAGGAACAAGTGTTTTTGGAAACTAGGGGTAAACCTGCAGAGTGTGACCCAACTAGGGGCATAAAATCAATTATCCCATAAAGTAAATATAGCGAGTGTGGAAAAGTGGTGGTAGGAGTTGTGAAATTGTCCCTAAGAAATTGACTACTTTACTAGACTGATAGCAAGTTTTATGTGGGAGAGGCATAAGCTAACATACTTTCTCTTCTTGGATCATATGCACTTATGATTGGAACTCTAGCAAGCATCCGCAAATACTAAAGATCATTAAGGTAAAACCCAACCATAGCATTAACATATCAAGTCCCCTTTATCCCATACGCCACAACCCCCTTACTCGGGTTTATGCTTCTGTCACTCAAGCAACCCACTATAAGCGAATCATGAACGTATTGCAACACCCTACAGCGGGAATCCCTCACGCTTGCGTGACACGGAGGGCACAATAGGACAACAACATAACCACAAACAAATTAAACCAATCATAGCAATTCATCAGTCACCGATAGGACAACGAAAATCTACTCAGACATCATAGGATGGCAACACATCATTGGATAATAATATGAAGCATAAAGCACAATGTTCAAGTAGAGGGTACAGCGGGTTGCGGGAGAGTGGACCTCTGAATATAGAAGGGGGAAGGTGATGGAGATGTTGGTGAAGATGGAGGAGGTATTGGTGCAGCTCGCGGTGATGATGATGGCCCCCGGCAGCGCTCCGGCGCCATCGGAAGCGAGGGGGAGAGAGCCCCCCTTCTTCTTATTCTTCTTCTTCCTTGACCTCCTCCCTAGATGGAAGAAGGGTTTCCCCTCTGGTCCTTGGCTCCCATGGCGTGGGAGGCGCGAGAGCCCCTCCGAGATTGGATCTGTCTCTCTGTCTCTTTCTGTTTCTGCATTTTCCGATTCTGCCCCTTCACCGTTTCTTTTATATCCGGGGATCCGTAACTCCGGTTGGGGTGAATCTTTCGCCCAGTTTTTTTTCATAAAATTAGCTTTCTTGCGGCAAAAGAAGAGCGTCAACTGCCTAACGGGGTGCCCACGAGGGTCCAGTGCACGCCTGCCTCCCTGGGGCGTGCCCCCTACCTCATGGCCCCCTAGGGCACCGTCTCGCGTTGATTTTACTTCCCAAAAATCACAAATATTCCAAAATAATTCTCCGTCCATTTTTATCCCATTTGGACTCCGTTTGATATTGAGTTTCTGTGAAACATAAAACATGCAACAAACAGGAACTGGCACTGGGCACTGGATCAATATGTTAGTCCCAAAAATAGTATAAAAAGTTGCCAAAAGTATATGAAAGTTGAATAATATTGGCATGGGACAATAAAAAATTATAGATACGATGGAAACGTATCACACCTTCATGAACTAAACTAATTAATTAATCTTCAATTGTCGTTCTTTTTGGATCTCTGATGTCGCACAGCTATGTCTTTGTAGGCCGACTCCACTCCGTGCACCCTCCTTTACCACATGAAGGGTGGGTTGGTGGATGTGGGGAAGGGTACTATAGTGAAGCCCAAGGATCGATTGTTCCACCACCGGCAGATGCCTGATAACGCCTTAAGGGTCTCCGTGGCGAGTGTGAAAGCGGGCTACGAGGATTTCCCTCGTCCGTTACAAAACAATGGAGAGGATGACGAGACCCCCACACAACTTGGCAAATGCAAAAATTGGCCGATCCTGTGGCCGAAAAATCTTCTTCGTGTCGAGGTGGCCGGAAGCACACCAACGAAACCTCAGGAAGGTATGACCACAACCCCTCCTACACAAGTACAACCATCATCTGTGCTGCTTGCTAAGATCGAGAGACACAGGAACGAAGGGCCAACCGTTCCGGTAGATGATGCCATCTGCCCCATGGAAGAGGATATGGATGATGACATGGAGGAGACCGAGGACCCTCTCCAGTATATCAATACCGGCTATGACAATGAAGTAACACTGAGTCAACCATATGAATATGAGATGCATGTACCAAAGCTGAAATGTCCTCGGGAGTGCAAGAAGTCGTTGTTCATGCAATCCTCGCAGGACATGCCTCCAGATGCCGGTTCCACCCAAGCTCAACTAATTAGCCAGAGTCATCCAATGTTGAGTCTGGTAACACTAGTGGTGGTTCACAGGGAGGGTCTGACAGACCCACCATCACCTTAGCCCACCAAGAAGAAGCAGAGGAAGAGACCGACAGTGAGAAAATCCAATAAAGCTGGCAATGTTGGTTCTAGCAGCCAGCTGCCTTCGACCAAGGTTGACAGTGTACCGATGAAACATGCGCCATTAGTCCATGTCACGGGAGAGCCAATGGTACCGACGAATGCACTAGCTAGCATAACAGGGATCTCAGGAGACTCCATGACCATGTGCTTTTGACAGAGAGAAGCCTGCTTGCCTCGGATGATCGAGGATACCCACTTTATACGGTTCATGTGCCGAGCAGTTGCAAGATGTATGTCCACACATGCCCCGCGGACCTCTTCTTCCTGAGGTTTGATTACATCATCCAGATGTTTCAAATGAGGACACTCCATTTTACGTTCGTCCGCCTGTATGCGTTGCACATGAACTACATCATCGGAGAGAGCAAGTCATCGGTCTTGTGATCGCAAATCCATACTACATGCATGAGGGTTCTTGTCAATCAACGATGCCAACCATCAATATGCGAGTCAGTACATCGAAGAATTCTTGGTCAGCAATGAGGACAAAGAAACGATTATCCTACCTTATCATCCAGGGTAAGCCATCCGCGGATAGCACTATAACACATACATCCTTTCATGCATTTTAATAATTACTTTGCACGCATGGAGGCTAACTTGATCATGTATTTTGCGCAGCGGGGGGTGTCCTGCCATTCTCATCGTTCTTTACCCTCGTTACTCATGCGCTCTATATTCGGAACCGTCGAAGAACATACAGGAAAAAGATTACACACACATAAAGTATGTTCTGGACAGAGCTATGCTGGGCTTCAGCATGCGGGGTGGCTACATCCAAAGCAAAAAAACAAATAAGGTCGGGCTCTGTTTCGGCCACAATACTGACTTCTGTTGCATTCAGCAACCGGCAAGAAGTGTATGGATTCTACATCATCCATCTAATGATGAAGTACAGAAGGGATGTGCAATCACTTTGCATGAAATCTTCATCCGATACCCATATCCAGAGATGGGCCGAAGCCTTTGGAGCCGTGCCGGATAATCAACTTCGAAATGATTTCTACCGGATCCAGCAGGAAATTGCATCCATCATCATGAAAGATGTCCTCGAAGAGAATGGGATGTTCTACGGTGGCCAAATATCGCGGGATGATGTATGAAACCGCATTGCCCTACAATGTCAGGACATGACGCCTTTCACTAAGCTTGGGTCCGTCCTCCCGGATATGGACAGATGGGAAGAGTGCACTGCTTAAAAACAATGTATCCGTTTAGTTACTTGTTACTTTCTGTATGACGAAACTTCGAATGTCTTAGTACGACGAAACTATTAGATGTAAGGTGCCGCGCTCTAGTTAATTACTTTCGGTACGATGAAATTTGTTAACTATGTTTACTATATATGTTGCTTCTATTTCATAAGTATTTCGTTCAATTCGCTTCATGATATATATATATATATATATATATATATATATATTAGCACTATTCTAATTTCAGGATTAGAATAACTATTTGGATCACAACGCCTCTATATAGACGCGCGCAGGTCTTCCCGAATTGCAGAACTGGCAGAGGAAAAAAAGGCGCGCCCTCACCCACCACTTCCTTTCCCATCCCCAACCTCCCCGTCCCCCCGCCCCCGCCCCAACCGATGCCCGCACCTCCCGCCGCCGGCCACCCCAGCCCCGGTCCGCCGCCCCCTGACCACGAC
>NC_041391.1:50026521-50038660 GCF_002162155.2 Triticum dicoccoides
CAAACCCCCCGACCCGTCGGATGTTGCAACCCGCCGGATCCGACGAATGCTCACGCATGGGAGCGGTGCTACTCCGGCGAGCTCGTTCCCTTCTTCCCTCTTCCATCATCCGAGCACAACTCCGGTGAGCTTGTCGACCAGCGAGTCCAACTATCGCTGATGCTACTATTGTTCACCATCGCGTGGCTATAGAGCATCAATGGCAGATCGAGTAAAATTGTCATGGTAGGTCAAGTAATAATGGCAGTGACAACGCATCTACTGGTGGCTAGAAATGCATGGTGAGAATTGAAAATCTGAGTTAAGAGGATTATCGCAACACATGTTCTGTGTTTGCTGGAATCTCTGGGTGAACTAACAAAGGTTTACTTTGTGAAAATTCTAAAAATGGTGTTTGGATGAGATCTGAAGTTCAAGTTGTTGGCTAGCTGAAGATCCATGAACAGGCAAACGCCTGTAGTGAACACAAGGTGCTCAAGGATAGGCCTCCGTGTTGTGCTCTAAACTTTTCATTACTTGAACGCACGCCTGTAGTGAACATCTTGTTCCGCTGCTGTTATACTATATCGAGATCAAGCGTTGATAACTCCCCCTGTCCAGTTCTGTATTGTTTCTAAGTAATTTTGATGTCTGAAGTTCAGCTATATGTGCAGGTGCAAAAAACTGATGTTTCCCGTTGGTTTCAGTTTCTCATGTCCTTCAGAAAAATGGGAATAAAGGGGTTTTCTTCCATGTTTATCTACAAAATGTTTCAATGCCTCTGTTTATAGGAGGCACGGAGATGTTTCCTGGACTGATGTGCAATCTGGTTTAAATGGGCGATGGCACAAAATTAGGCTCTCTTAGGAGTCGGAATGGCGCTCTTAGATGCCCATTTTATTTCAGTGGAGTTGGTGCTTGTGTGTTCACATGAAGACAGGAATTGTGTGAGGGATTAGAAAAGAAAATTGTGGCAGAGACAATGCCATAAGCGTGGGTAAGTCGTGATGTGAGGAGATGCATACACATGTGTATACATTTCAATTCTACACTCATATGTACTCCTGCTTTTTTTGAGAAAAAAATGTGCTCCTGCTAAGACAGAGAAACTACATGTATTTCTGTATTTATGCTTAAAAAATCACTGAAAAAACCAGCCCTATTGAGTGCTCCATGTACATCAGTACAATGTGTGCAAAGCTGAAAAATACTAGATAGGATTACCTACGTTGGAACCAATTTCAGTCTATATTCCAATTCAACGGTGTTAGTCTGACCGAGATGTTGTAGGCAAAGGTCATAGCATGGCTGCTGTTAACTACAAAAACATTAGGAAGCATTATAGAGTAGAGAAAAACAATACGGTCGAGAAGTTCCACTTTATCGTGTGCGATAGTTCGAAGGCGGACATCCGAGGAGTTCAATTTTTTTGGTGAAAGCAGGACATCTGAGGAGTTCACTTTTTTTGGGGAAAGCAAAAAGTGTAACGCCATTTGTTCCTTGGGTGAATATACTTGTGTTTGTATGTGAAGTAATTTTTTATTCCTTGACTAAGAACATTATGTCCCCAGTGTGAATATATTTTTATTCCTATGCGAAGTACCTTGTTGTTCCTGGATAAAGAGCATTTTGTTCGCATATACTCCCTGTTTTTAAAGAAATGAAGTTCAAAAACAAGAAAACGAGAAGTTCAGACTGTTCAACTTTTACAAAAAAACTCTGATATTTTCCCCGTTACTATATGAAGAAAACGAAGAAGTTCAAATTAAAATAGCAGAACAATTCAATGTTTATATACCAAGAAGAAAACATGTCTCACCCAGAAAAATGTACTTTGGAAGTTCAAAATTAATAAATTGCAGAGTTCAAAAAATTAGAAAACAAAAAAAGACACAAATATGTCTGGACAAAAAATATTTCCATGTATTTTCCCTTTTTCAATAGAAACCCAAGAATGGCCAAACTAAAAAACAAAGCACCTCAACACAAATTTATAAAAAGGATTTTCTCCATTAACAAAATCCTAGAAGATCAAATCCAAAAACGGAGCCACTAGATATTTATTAAAAAAACTAGAACTTTTTGCCATTACTAAAAGAAATAAAACGAAGAATTCCAAATTAAAAAAGGAGTAGTTCGATGTTTATACAAAATTTAGATTTTCCTCATTATTAAAAGAATGAATAATTGAAGTTCAACAACAGCAAAATAGGAAGTTCCAATTTAAAAAAATAGTGCAGTTAAATATTCATAAAAAAACATTTTCACTGTTTCTAAATAAAAAAACTAGAAGTTCAAATTTAAATAACGGACGAGTTCAAATATTTGTTACAAAACTAGGATTTATATGTTACCAAAAGAATAGATCAAGAAGTCCAAACTACAAAATTAGAGCACTTCTGTATTTACAAGAAAATATAGATTTTCAATGTTACCAAATAAATAATATCAAGAAGTTCCAACTAAAAAACGGAAGTAGTTCGATGTTTACGAAAAACCCAAAACTATTTATATTTCTAGGAAGAATAAAAGTATGAAGTTCAATTTAAAAGAAATGTTGATGGTTATTTAAAAAACTCAGATGTTTTTTGTTAATAAAGTGAAATAGAGAGAAGTTCAAATTGACAACACACGAAAGTTCACGTACTGCATGGTGTGTGTTTCATATGAGAAAATAGGAGTAAAAAGGCGAAGTCCAAAAATTTTGTTGCTAGAAGTTCAAGTGCATAGACCAAGAAAATTCAAAAAGTCCCTCTTGTTCAACAAGTTTCCACAAGGGAAGCTCAAATTAAAATAACAAAAAAATTAGAAAATTTAATTAGTAAATGGATTTCCCCATTTCTAAAAGAAACCTAGAAGTTCAAATTAAATTAATGAAGTGGTTCAATGTTTATTGAAAACTCGGATTCTAACCGTTAATAGAAAACTAAAACCAACATGAGGTTTGAATTAAAAAAACATGCAAGTTTGGAGTTTATTAAAACCTAAGATTTACATGTTCAAAAAACAAAAACAAAAACCAATGCCATTTTGGCATTTTAAAAAACCAACTCATAAAAAATGAAAAATATTTCTTGCTAGAAGTTCAAGTGCTCGACGTGGGAACGTTGGTAATTGCTACCCACTTTACTCAGACATAATTCGCACTCCTGTACACGGTTCAGAATTTATATTGTGAGATGTCCGACCTCCAATTACATGTTTTAAAATGGAAAAAATGGCGTTTGACCTTTGATTGGGTGTAATTCGACATATGCACAAAAATGTGACAAAAGTTCATGGTGAAAACAATGAGCAGTTCAGGTACTGCAAGAAATGCATTTCAGGTGAGAATGAAAGTATAAAAAATAAAAGCTTAAAAGGTTTGTTGAAAGAAGTTCAAGTTCTCTGTCTGAGGAAGTTCAAAAATTCTTGCGAGAAAGATTCATCTTGTATTTTCATGTTCGATTTTTCTGTATAAAAGTCAAATACAATTCTTTACTCAAAAATATAAAAAGGTGAAGTTCAAATTGAAATAACAGAGAAGTTTAGACTTTATTAAAAACTAGGATTTACCTGTTCAAAAAATAAAAAACATAATGCCATTTTTTTGCACTTTTAAAAACAACTCATAAACGAAAAAATGGTTGCTAGAAGTTCAAGTGCTCGGCGAGGAAAAGTTCGAAAAAAATTGTGAGAGAGGTTCACCGTGTATTTAGATGTCCAAAATACATAACAAAATATATTGTTTTTTGTGTTTTAAAATAATTCTCTCAAACCAGAGAGAAGTTCAAAGTGATAATAACCAGAAGTTCATGTACTAAATGGTGTGTATATCGTATAAGAAAAAAAGCAATAAAGTGAAACAGAGTGAAGTTCAAACAGACATGCCCTAGAAGTTCAACTACTTCACGCATTGCAAAAAACAACACGTCAAAAACAGAGTGAAGTTCAAACAGACATGCCCAAGAAGTTCAACTACTTCACGCAGTGCATTTCCAATCGCAATGAAGGTAGAAATCATGTTCGACATTTCTCTAATTTACTTCAAAATGACAGGAATATCATTTGTGTAAGTTCAAGTCCTCGGTCGGAGAAAGTTAAAAATATATTATGAGAGAGGTTTGTACAAAAAGAATATCATTTGTGGATGAGAAAATTACAAACGAAAATATGTCATCGAAGTTCAATGTGAAAACAGCAGGAAGTTCACCAACTACACTAAATGAATTTGAGATGAAAACTTTTAAAATTATCGCGAGTATGAAAACACGGGAAAGTTGCGTGTTTACAACAACTTTCCATCGGTATATCACTTGCTCAATTCCGGTGAGTGGATGGAGAGCCACGAGCAGTGGATGGAGATCTACGAGCAAAAAAAAGCACGTGAAAAACAGAGTGAAGTTAACTGCCACAGAAGTTCAATTCTTCACGCGGTGCATTTTCGAAGAATCTGTTTCGCGATAGTGGCAGTACGAATGATCTCGCTATTTTCGAAATTACGTGAAAACGGCTAGGAATCATAGAAAACCATCAACATGTAAAAGTTTCGCATTTTCTATAGCTTTTCAATAGTATATTATTTCCCTCAATCCGGTAAAGTTTGTAGAAAATACGGTGAAAATACATTTTTAGCCATTTTCCAATCTGACTTAAAACCGCAAGGAATTGGGAGAAACAATATATACAAAAAAGTTTTGCATTTGCTCAAGATTTCCAACGCCATATCATTTGTTGCATTTGGACATACGGTTAAAACATTAGCTCGAAAATACGAACTCGGTGGTACTTCTACCGTTTTCTGAATTACTTTTTAACCATTGCAAATTAGAAAAACTTTTAACATGAAGAAGTAGCGCATTTTCATAAGCTTTCCAACTCCATATCATTTGCCTCAATTGGATTAGCTGTTTAGAAATGACATCGAAAATATGAACTCGGCTATTCGATTTGCAAAATTTTACATTTTTCCAAATTACTCTTTAACCATAGGGAATTAGAGAAAACTTTCAACATGTGGAAGGAGCGATTTTGCAGCAGCTTTCCAACACCATATTATTTGCCTCATTTCGATAAACGATTTAGAAATGCGATCAAAAATACGATTTACGTTTTTTTGTGAAGAAAAAATGGTTTTGAAAACTGCTCTTATACATTTTGCCAAAATTTTAACATGGGTCATGATATTGGTGTCCATAGCTTTCCAACGGTATATCGCAAGCCCCATTTGGACACATTTTAGCTGAAGTTCAACCTAGTACTCGGGGAAGGTCAGGCGCATTACTCGGGAAGTTTATGTTGTGATCAGAATATTATTCTGATCCCGTGATTAGAATAGTGTTTATATATATATAATACTATGTGTGTGTGTGTGTGTGTGTGTGCATCTCTGACAGGTATATAGATCAACGATGGCGAGGAAGTGGTATGCCGTGTATGTAGGGCATGTTCCGGGTGTGTATGATGAGTGGCCAGAGTGTCAGGCCCAAGTCTCTGGCTTCTCCGGCGGAAGCCAGAAAGGGTTTGATAGCAGAGCGGAAGCCGAAGCTAGTTACTTGAGATTCATAGCACAACATGGGATTCAGAACCAGCGTCGTTGCAAAAACTACTACATAATACCGCTTTTGATCATCGTGATCGCTCTTATCTCGTATGTCATAGTTTAGGTAGATGATGAAACATGTGTCTACTGTGACAATGTAAGAGACATGTGATCATTAACTTGTATCGCTATTTTGAGATGATGATGATGTCGACATCATTTGTGTTTGATAATCATGATATGATGAGACTATGTTGTACCACTTCGATGATGATGATGAGACATTCGTTTTTCATATAGTTTCAGTGTATGTGTATGTTCTAATTGTATGAAACCTGTAAAAATATGAATATAGCAAAATAAAAAAAGAAAATACTAGCAGTACCATGGGTTTTTGGAGTAGTATGTAGCAGCGCTGCCTCACCAGTAGCGTTGGTTGTAGAGCCACGCTACTAGTATTAGCAGTAGCGATGGAAAGATGCGCGCTACTACTAGACATAGGTAGTGGTAGCGCTGGTTGAAACAAGCGCTACTGCTAAAAATTAGCTGTAATGTCATAGCAGTAGCGCGCCTGCCCATGCTACTAATAGCCAAAAAACCAGCGCTACTGGTAAGGGTTTTCCTAGTAGTGGGAGCGCCCCTCCCCTAGTCCAATTCGGACTCCCCATGGGAGGAGGGCGCGGCCACCCCTTGTGGCATCAGCGGCACTGGGGGTCTTCCTGGGTATTCCTTGGAATACCCAAGATTTAGGCCTAAAAAATCAATATACATATTAATACGGCCCAGCCCAATCTGGGCGTCACGCAGTGGTCCAGACCAGTGTTTGATTGTACGCGCGAGGCCGCAGGCGAGGTCTATCGACCAGTTCCCAGTCTCCAGGCGCCCAGCGCAGTCTCCCTCCCCCTACCCCGATTGCCAAACCTAGCGCTAGCGGGCTAGCAGCCGGCGACGCGGCGACGAATCCAGGTCCGGTTGGCCTTCTGCTTTCCTCCCCTCAGCAGTACTGCCCCTCCGGCCTCGGCCTCCATGCTCCGGCAGTCCGCTCTGTGCCTCCGCCCCTCCCCTCCCTGAACTGCATCAGGTCTAGTGGTCCACCTCCGATCACCTTCGACTCCGAGATCCGGCCGGCCTCCAGTGCTCCCTCGACGGCTCCACTGCAGTTCCACCAGCGCAGCTCCAGTGCTCCATCGGCACCAAGGTAATTTTTTGCTTTTTGCCCTTTGTTTTTTTAAGAAATCTGAAGATTTGTTTGTAAACTGATGAAACTGAACTCAATTGACATTGGAGTTTGAAGAAGGAGGAGGTTTATGTGAAGAATTTGATGCCACATTGCCACTGCCACTGATTTCTACTTTGTTTGTGTGGTTGTGATGTAGATGAATAAGAAATATGTTAGCTTGCTTGAATTGTGGGACAAATCTTCAAAGGCAAGGAAAATAAGTTCTACATCCACACCAACTGCTCTTTCCGTTGAGGGTTGAGAGCAACCTACAGCTAGCACTAGTGCATACACATGACGAAGCTCTGCAACCGGAGAGGGAGAGAGGCTTCCCGTCCCCAATTGTGCAAGATGATGAAGCGGTTGATGAAGATGATGAACGAAGTTCCCAATTCTCTTCAATGATCTATGTGAAGAATAAGCTAAGGAACAAAATGGGGGATGATTATTTGAACAATTGTTTTGTTACATTCGTTGAGAGAGAATTTTTCAATCAAGTGAAGGATGAAGATGTCATCAATCTGTTCCAAAAAGGTGATCACAAATTTATATTGTAAGAAGGGTATCATCACTTTATCAATCAAAAGGTACTTATGTATTCATATCGTTATGGTCTGATACATTAAAATATTGCTATTGCCATTATGCTAGCGTTGTTTTGTTCATATATTGCTACTGTTGTATTGTTGGGCTCATATACTACATTTAGAGCAAAATTTTTTTTGATGAATACCCAACCTTCATTTCCTGGAGCCGTCACTGCCTTGTGGACTGCCTCCCCACTCTTCTATGGCCCATGTAGGCCCAACAATTCCCAGGGGGGGTCCGGTAACCTCCCGGTACTCCGAGAAATACCCGAACCATTCCGAAACCATTCCGGTGTCCGAATATAACCTTCCAATATATAAATCTTTACCTCTCTACCATTTCGAGACTCCTCGTCATGTCCGTGATCTCATCTTGGACTCCGAACAACCTTCGGTCACCAAAACACATAACTCATATAATACATATCGTCATCAAATGTTAAGCGCGCGGACCCTACGGGTTCGAGAACTATGTAGACATGACCGAGACACCACTCTGGTCAAAAACCAATAGCACAACCTGGATGCTCATATTGGTTCCCACGTATTCTACGAAGATCTTTATCGTTTGAACCACAATGTCAACATACATTATTCCCTTTGTCATCGGTATGTTATTTGCCCGAGATTCGATCGTCGGTATCTTCATACCTAGTTCAATCTTGTTACCGGCAAGTCTCTTTACTCGTTCCGTAGTGCACCTGCAACAAACTCATTAGTCACATTGCCTGCAAAGCTTCATATCATGTACATTACCGAGAGGGCCCAGAGATACCTACCCGATACTCGGAGTGACAAATCCTAATCTCGATCTATGCCAACCCAACAAACACCTTCGGAGATACCTGTAGAGCACCTTTATAATCACCCAGTTATGTTGTGACATTTGATAGCACACAAGGCATTCCTCGGGTGTCCGAGAGTTGCATAATCTCATAGTCGGAGGAATATATATTTGACACGAACAAAGCAGTAGCAATAAAACTGAACAATCATTATGCTAAGCTAACGGATGGGTCTTGTCCA
This sequence comes from Triticum dicoccoides, assembly GCF_002162155.2. Taxonomy (NCBI): domain Eukaryota; kingdom Viridiplantae; phylum Streptophyta; class Magnoliopsida; order Poales; family Poaceae; genus Triticum; species Triticum dicoccoides. The sequence continues at coordinate 50,034,854 of NC_041391.1, forward strand.
TCGCATCATTCCACTAATGATGTGATCCGGTTTATCAAATCACAACTCATGTCCATGGCTAGGAAACTTAACCATCTTTGACTAACGAGCTAGTCTAGTAGAGGCATACTAGGGACACAGTGTTTTGTCTATATATTCACACTACAAGAAATATGTCAACTTATGATCACCACTATTGGTCACTCAAAGGTCACAAATTTCCATTTATGACCTTTTTGTGACCGAAAACAGAAGGTCAAGAGCTGGCCGTCGTAACTGACTATAGCGACCTTTCTTCTGGAATGGTCAAAGACGTTTACGACCAAAATATTCCTACTGTGGCGTTTTGGTCACTAGCAACCTCCCCAGGCCACGTAGGCATCCAGCGTGGCAAACTGATGTGGCACAAGATTCAGCCCGGTCCAATTTGGTGTTCTACATGGGCCTAGCCCAACAATTCAGCCCATTTATGTTTTTTTGCTGCTAATTTTGGTGAACTACATGGGCCAAGCCCTACAATTTGGCCTTTTTATTTTTTGGGCCATGGCCTTTTTGTACCAGCAGTTTTAGTTTTCTTTTTTTATAAAATGGGCCCATTAGTCAAACAGGTCCCACTTGTCAGGTTCTGATAAATGGGTCCCAACTATTAGGCTCAGATTCTTCATATTTCAATTTGACATCATATTTGAATTTCATAGTAAGAAAATAACCAGTATTTAAATAGGCAAGCAGAAAACACACATAATTATTCAAATAACAATAGCCAGATTCACTACAAGCTCTACAAATGACACGTAATACAAGCTCTAACAAGCTCTACAAGCTATACAATGCTTTACAAGCTCTATAAATGCAAAGCTCTACAGTACTTTACAAGCTCTCCAAGTAATGTTACAAGCTCTACAAGTGTTTTCTTCTTCAGCATGGAGCTCCTTCAACAGCGATCAAATGTCAGACTCACGGACAGACATAGTCAGGACTGGGCTAACAGAAATACAACATGCCTTCCACAGTCGCCCTGTTACATGAATCAGCTTAGAAGAATTAGAAAAACTGGAGCCAATATATTATGAACATTCCATTCAAAAAAAGGAGTAAAGGAGTAAAGGACAATTTTTTATAGAATGATAAACACATTTCAGCTAGTACAAGTTAAAATGAGGTATTCATACAAGACAACAGATATAATATGCATATGCATGGCACAAGTGCATGTCCTGCTACTTAACTTCAACACATTGTGCTGAAACAACAATATCATTATACTACAACAGCCATCCAATCAACACGCAAGATCTAACATTACTAGTCAGAGCACACAAACTATCAGCACATGAAGACGAACCACGAATGGAATCGGAGAACTCACATGAAGACGATGAAGGCGCTCGGAGGGTGCTTGGCCTTGCTCTTCTTCACCGAGAGCCTGCGCCGCCACCACAGAAACAACATCAGCAAACCAAACATAATCAAAATCCAATGCGAAACAGTAGTAGCCACCAAGGGAACGAAACGAGATGGGAGACGAGCAAGGGGTCGGGTCGGGGCATGAATGTGTAAATGCATGAATGGTTCTTCAGATCAACTTCAAAGCTAGTAGCAAGCATGTTTAAACAACTTAGCAACATTAGTAAACAACTTAGCAAGCATGTTTAAACAAAAAAAGACACTATGTCAAAATGAGAGTCTTTGATCTTAACAGCACAGAGCAATCACATACATTCTACTATTAGTAGTAAACCTTGAGTGCAATTGTAGATGTTTTGCTGGTTATACTTTATTAAATTGAGACAATTATTGTAGGTGAAAGCAATGTTCCTAGTATATCATCACTATAACATTAAACTATTCTGAATGTAACAGAGGAAGCACAACCCAATCACGTGCAGTCAATTCAAAATAGAAGGGAACAGATGATAATTAACAGGGTACAAATGTCACACAAGAAATGAAAAATTGATGAGCCAAATGATGATTAGTTAATTTAACTTGAAAGGAAGCCCACTGTTTCCCTACTCTATCTATCCATGATTTCTTTTTCTAAAGCAAGCATCATCAAAGAGTACTCATACAAGAGAAGTCTAAAAAAGACTACATCAGTATCTAACTAATGCTGCAAATTATATTAGCTAACTAATACAACAGTATCTAACTAATTATATTAGCTAACTCTTGCAAAAATGGAGCTGGTTCTCTCTAGGATTACTAGTCAGCTCACACTTTAAACATAACATTTGTTCATCTTATATAACAAAAGAACTTAGAAATGTCGATCTACTACTCCAGAAATGCAATATGTAAACCCAGCTGGAATTGATAACTACAAGCTACAACAGCTCAAAGTGGCAGTAGCTAAAACGCAAGCATTGTTCAAAGACAAACAACAAGAATCCTCGTAATGGATTGAACTCAATGCTCATCAGCAGGTGGTGCTTGGCCTCCAGGTACCCCATGCCCTCGCCCGTCGGCAGCTGGTTCTTCCTCACCTATAACAATACACAAGCAGTCAAGCACGCCATGAATCAAACTGTGAGTCAACAGATCAGGGCAGAATCAATAGCCTAGTGTTCAGGCATAAATAAATTATAAAGTTATCAATGCTGCTTCATTGAAACTGAGAAGCAGAAACTAGAGTACAAAATAGTAACCAAAACAGTTACATATATCCCTAAGTAATGTTATATGTTAAAAAACTATCAAACAAGACCTGTTCGGCTATTCCATTGTTTTCCAATTGGTTTCAACGAAGTGCTGTGAAACATGTATGTGTCTTAACATAACTCCTAAGAAATGTTCACAACCTGAATTAACTATGCAATTATGTATCAATCACCCAAATCCACCACTTACAGCCATATCAGCATCTGGTTGATGATTGCAGTAGTTGTGTGGGCATTTGGTATGTTCATCCTAGTAGTTGAACACTAATCATTTTCCACACAAGTAATTTACTAGACCAGTAGCACTAGTACTAGCTCACATCTCAAAAGCAAACTGCTGGAATTATTGTCGGCGTCTCTGGTTGTTTATTCAACGTTGATTGATCACTAGCCAGGCTTCGTACACGTAGATCATGGCGCAAAAATAGAGGATGAAGAAGGGGAACGAGGCACGAGTGGGAGAGAGATAGGGGGAGGGGGAGGAGCTCACCCCAGTCCTCCATCGTGTGTGGAAGTCGTCGAGATCTGAAAGGCTGGCGGTTGTCGCCATGTCTGGCTTCCTCATGTGCTGCGTGTGAGGTTTCCATGGCATCGGGCTTATCCATGGCGTCCTCCTTAACCAGACGATCTGCAAAAAAAAACTGCACAAACGCAATGAGAGTCGAGCAAGATGAAGAAATCTGGAAGGAGGAGGAGAAGAAAGGGGGGAGTCCATACCAGATCTCACCTGCATGCGCCACCTGCGAGGTGGCCACGGCATCGATCTAGGGTTTCGGCGTGGAGAGAAGGAGGGGAGCAGTTGCGCGAGGGGAACGAGCCGCCGGAGACCCGATGATCCCGTTGACGTCGTCGCCGTCCTGATTGCCAGAGGCCCGTGGCCGGCGTGAAGCACGCACGCGCGCGCCGGCAAGAAAGCCGACCGCGACGCCATGGCCGTGCCTGGACTGGTGGATCTTGGGGGTGAAGGCTAGGGGAGAGGGTCCATGGCGGAGACAAGGTCGGCGGTGGTGGGTGGGGGTGGCGGCGGTGGGAATCGTGGGAGGGGGCTCGCTCTCTCTCGATCTGGACTGGATCGGGATCGGTTTGGTGGGTGGGATCGGGAGGGGAGGGAAGGGGAGAGGGCATCGCGCACCAAGGGAGGAGGCCGGGGACAGGGAGGAAAGGAGGC
>NC_041391.1:50038990-50095716 GCF_002162155.2 Triticum dicoccoides
GAGGAGTACGATGGGAGGGGACAGGCGGCAGCGGGGGAAAAGGGAGCGGGAGCGGCAGCGGCGATGGGGATAAGTGAGCTAGGGTTTTCGTGGGTGGATGAGGATGAGAGGGAGGGGGAGAGCAACGAGGGGGGGGGGTGTGGGCTGTCGTTGGATCCGGGCGCATCCGACGGTGCTAATCCATGATCCGCGTGAGATGGTTTTGGACCAATCAAAACGCAGTACCCCTTTGATGATTTTAAGACCATTTAAATTGGTCATAATCGATTGAAAATAAGATGTTAAAACAAGTCTGCTATTTGACGGCCTAGAAATTTTATGAAAACAAATAGAAATCAAAAAACTTTGCATTGTGTCACCAAGTGTGACCTACTTTTCAGTAAGAATAACAAACTTTGAATAATGTAAATATCATAAAAAAGTGTTCTTAGAAATAAGTTTTCTGTAAGAGAATTATTTTTCGAGTGCCCAAAATGATTTTTTTATGAAGAACCTAGCAAATATTTGTTGCAAAATTGTACCTAATCAATTTTCTAAAATACTAGGACATATTTAATGCATAATTGACCAAATGGTTGGGTGTAAAAAGTTTTGATCCACCTCTCGTGAAAAAGACAAATTTCCACCGATTTAGCTGGAAGCGGGTCAAATTTGAACTGTAGCTACCTCGTAGTTTGCTCTTTATTTTTTTCCAAAAATCATTTCTTGGTACATAAGTATCTATTTAATCATAGAAACACAAAAAAAATTCCAAGATTCAACCACTAGCTAGGAACGGTCAAGCCCGCCGTTTTGATCGCATTTTGAAATGGGCAAAGAAAATTCAAAAAAAAAACAAAAAATTGGAAAACCTTCGCATTGCGTCATCATATGTGACCAAGTTACCAGGAAAAATAATAAAATTTTAATACGGCAATTATTTTTAAAAAGTGTTCTCGAAAACGAGCTATCAAATATGAAGATTCATGGCTTTCAAGCCAAATGATCAATCTCATGGCCACATTCATGACATAGTTTGTTCAAATGATATCATATTGTGCACAAGGGTGCATATTGGAATGGCAAACAATGTTGCCTAAGGAAGTTTTCATTTTCTTTGGACGAAAAAACCATTTTCCATTTTTTGAGTGCCCAAAAGGAGGTTTTTTTGTGAAGGACCTCCCAAATAATTGTTGCAAAATGGGACCAAATCATTTTTCTAAAATACTAGGACATATTTAATGCACAATTGACAAAATGGTTGGGGTGTAAAAAGTTTTGATCCACCTCTCGTGAAAAAGGCAAATTTCCGCCGATTCAGCTGGAAGCGGGTCAAATTTGAACTGCAGCTGCCTCATAGTTTGCTATTTATTTTTTACACAAATCATTTCTAGGTGCATAAGTATCTATTTAATCAGAGAAACACCAAAAAAATTCCAAGATTCAACCACTAGCTAGGAACGGTCATTCCCGCTGTTTTGACCGCATTCTGAAACGGGTATAAAAAATTTAAAAAAAAAATCAAAAAATTGGGAAACCTTCGCATTGTGTCATTATATGTGGCCAAGTTCCCAGGAAAAATAACAAACTTGTAATACGGCAATTATTTTTAAAAAGTGTTCTCAGAAACGAGCTATCACGTATGGAGATCAATGGCTTTCAAGCCAAATGATCAATCTTATGGCCACATTCGTGGCATAGTTTGTTCAAATGATCTCATATTGTGCACAGGGGTGCATATTGGAATGACAAACAATGTTGCCTAAGGAAGTTTTCATTTTCTTTGGACAAAAAAACCATTTTTCATTTTCCGAGTGCCTGAAAGGAGGTTTTTTTGTGAAGGAACTACCAAATAATTGTTGCAAAATTGGACCAAATCATTTTTATAAAATACTAGGCCATATTTAATGCACAATTTACAAAATGGTTGGGGTGTAAAAAGTTTTGATCCACCTCTCGTGAAAAAGGCAAATTTCCGCCGATTCAGTTGGAAGCGGGTCAAATTTGAACTGCAGCTGCCTCATAGTTTGCTATTTATTTTTTACAAAAATCATTTCTAGGTGCATAAGTATCTATTTAATCAGAGAAACACCAAAAAAATTCCAAGATTCAACCACTAGCTAGGAACGGTCATTCCCGCTGTTTTGACCGCATTTTGAAATGGGTATAAAAAATTTAAAAAAAATCAAAAAATTGGGAAACCTTCGCATTGTGTCATTATATGTGGCCAAGTTCCCAGGAAAAATAACAAACTTGTAATACGGTAATTATTTTTAAGAAGTGTTCTCAGAAACGAGCTATCACGTATGGAGATCAATGGCTTTCAAGCCAAATGATCAATCTTATGGCCACATTCGTGGCATAGTTTGCTCAAATGATCTCATATTGTGCACAAGGGTGCATATTGGAATGACAAACAATGTTGCCTAAGGAAGTTTTCATTTTCTTTGGACGAAAAAACCATTTTTCATTTTCCGAGTGCCTGAAAGGAGGTTTTTTTGTGAAGGAACTACCAAATAATTGTTGCAAAATTGGACCAAATCATTTTTATAAAATACTAGGCCATATTTAATGCACAATTGACAAAATGGTTGGGTGTAAAAATTTTTGATCCACCTCTCGTGAAAAAGACAAATTTCCGCCGATTCAGTTGGAAGCGGGTCAAATTTGAACTGCAGCTGCCTCATAGTTTGCTATTTATTTTAAAAAAATCATTTCTAGGTACATAAGTATCTAATTAATTAGAGAAACACCAAAAGTTTTCCAAGATTCAACAACTAGCTAGGAACGGTCAAGCCCGCCGTTTTGACCGCATTTTGAAACGGGCATAAAAAATTCAAAAAAAATCAAAAAATTGGGAAACCTTCGCATTGTGTCATTATATGTGGCCAAGTTCCGAGGAAAAATAACAAACTTGTAATACGGCAATTATTTTAAAAAAGTGTTCTCAGAAACGAGCTATCACATATGGAGATCAATGACTTTCAAGCCAAATGATCAATCTTATGGCCACATTCGTGGCATAGTTTGTTCAAATGATCTCATATTGTGCACAAGGGTGCATATTGGAATGACAAACAATGTTGCCTAAGGAAGTTTTCATTTTCTTTGGACGAAAAAACCATTTTTCATTTTCCGAGTGCCTGAAAGGAGGTTTTTTTGTGAAGGAACTACCAAATAATTGTTGCAAAATTGGACCAAATCATTTTTATAAAATACTAGGCCATATTTAATGCACAATTGACAAAATGGTTGGGTGTAAAATTTTTTGATCCACCTCTCGTGAAAAAGACAAATTTCCGCCGATTCAGTTGGAAGCGTGTCAAATTTGAACTGCAGCTGCCTCATAGTTTTCTATTTATTTAAAAAAAAATCATTTCTAGGTACATAAGTATCTATTTAATTAGAGAAACACCAAAAGTTTTCCAAGATTCAACCACTAGCTAGGAACGGTCAAGCCCGCCGTTTTGACCGCATTTTGAAACGGGCATAAAAAATTCAAAAAAAATCCAAAAATTGGGAAACCTTCACATTGTGTCATTATATGTGGCCAAGTTCCCAAGAAAAATAACAAACTTGTAATACGGCAATTATTTTAAAAAAGTGTTCTCAGAAATGAGCTATCATCTCTGAAGTTTCATGGCTTTCAAGCCAAATGATCAATCTTATGGCCACATTCGTGGCATAGTTTGTTCAAATGATCTCATATTATTCACAAGGGTGCATATTGGAATGGCAAACAATGTTGCCTAAGGAAGGTTTCATTTTCGTTGGACGAAAAAACCATTTTCCATTTTTCGAGTGCCCGAAAGGAGGTTTTTTTGTGAAGGAACTACCAAATAATTGTTGCAAAATTGGACCAAATCATTTTTATAAAATACTAGGACATATTTAATGCACAATTGACAAAATGGTCTGGTGTAAATTTTTTTGATCCACCTCTCGTGAAAAAGACAAATTTCTGCCGATTCAGTTGGAAGCGGGTCAAATTTGAACTGCAGCTGCCTCATAGTTTGCTATTTATTTCTTCCAAAAATCATTTCTAGTTACATAAGGACCTATTTAATCATAAATACATGGTTTGGTGGCGATACATCGAGGTTTGGGCGGTGGCCGAGGGCCCCAACTCTAGAGCGCGTAAACTCGCATGCCCGCCGCGTGGTCACCGTGTGACCGTGGCGTTGCCATGTGTTCTGGGCGGCCTAGGCATGTCTAGTGGGTTGGGCACTCCCCAGGTTGGTGCTAGGAAGAAAATTACAACATAAGATTCTCACGAGGAGACCAATCGATGCTCAAACATGAATTAGCAGCCAAGTGTTTGATTAGCGGTACGGGAAATGTGCATGGCTAATGGGCGTGAGTTTTGGCTGAGGATGATCAGTTACTAAGAAGACCGTTTTCACAAATTTTCAGCTCAAAAGGAGGAGCCTAGGTGGTACTTGCTTTGCAAACCACCACACTGGACATAAATACGAATGTTGAAGCTCGGCTCAAAATAATGAATGGATTGAGCTGGCATTTGGTGGAGGATGGTTATTTGGGCATAGAAAAGCACTGTAGAAAATGGATACTATTTGGACATGCCAAAGTGGTACTTCCTTCACAAATTGTTGTTCTGAACAGAATAGGAAAATGAATATTTTTGAATTATTTTTGAACTAGGCAAGGAAGGTTTTTACATATTTGACGAAGATATGACCCAAAGAATTTATGAGATTTTTTTGGAAATTTTGGGAATGACAGAAATATAGGTTGCTTCACAACCTAGGGCAAAAACTGCCACATGGACATGACACATAGGCAAAACTGATGAGGTGGCGCCTAGTCATAGCAACCCACCACAATTTACAAGGCTATGACCATCTATATTGGTCGTTAACAACTAGAAATAAGGCAGCGGACTAGCGCTATTTGCTTTATGACCATTTCGTGTAAGGAAATTACGACCTTTCTGACCAAAATGGTCGCAATGGTTTAGGGTTTGGAGCCCCCCAAACAGCTTTTGACCAATTGGTCTAAAATGGTCATAAATTTATGACCAATTCTGCGAGGGTCACTGACAGAAGGTCATAAGTTGACATATTTCTTGTAGTGTCACACATGTATCAAGTTTCCGGTTAATACAATTCTAGCATGAATAATAAACCTTTATCATGAATAAGGAAATATAAAATAACCAATGTTATTATTGCCTCTAGGGCATATTTCCTTCAGTCTTCCACTTGCACTAGAGTCAATAATCTAGTTCACATTGCCATGTGATTTAACACCAATAGTTCACATCGCCATGTGACCAACACCCAAAGGGTTTACTAGAGTCAATAATCTAGTTCACATCGCTATGTGATTAACACCCAAAGAGTACTAATGTGTGATCATGTTTTGCTTGTGAGAGAATTTTAGTCAACGGGTCTGACACATTCAGAGCCGTATGTATTTTACAAATTATCTATGTCTACAATGCTCTGCATGGAGCTACTCTAGCTAATTGCTCCCACTTTCAATTTGTATCTAGATTGAGACTCAGAGTCATGTGGATCGGTGTAAAAGCTTGCATCGACGTAACTCTTTACGACAAACTCTTTATCACCTCCATAACCGAGAAATATTTCCTTAGTCCTCTTAGGTAACTAAGGATAACTTTAACCGCTGTCCAGTGATCCGCTCCTGGATCACTATCATACCCCCTTGCCAAACTCATGATAAGGTACACAATAGGTCTGGTACACAGTATAGCATACTTTATAGAACCTATGGCTGAGGCATAGGGAATGACTTTCATTCTCTTTCTATTTTCTGCTGTGTTCGGGTTTTGAGTCTTACTAAACTTTACACCTTGTAATACAGGCAATAACTCCTTCTTTGACTGATCCATTTTGAACTCTTTCAAAAACTTGTCAAGGTATGTACTCATTGAAAAATCTTATCAAGCGTTTTGATCTATCTCTATAGATCTTGCTGCCTAATATGTAAGTAGCTTCACCGAGGTCTTTCTTTGAAAAACTCCTTTCAAACACTCCTTTATGCTTTCTAGAAAATTCTACATCATTTCCGATCAACAATATGTCATCCATATATACTTATCAGAAATGTTGTAGTGCTCCCACTCAGTTTCTTGTAATTACAGGCTTCTCCGAAAGTCTATATAAAACTATATGCTTTGATCAACTCATCAAAGCGTATATTCCAACTCCGAGATGCTTGCACCAGTCCACAGATGGATCGCTAGAGCTCGCACTCTTTGTTAGCACCTTTAGGATTGACAAAACCTTTTGGTTGCATCATATACAACACTTCTTTAATAAATCCATTAAGGAATGCATTTTGACATCCATTTGCCAGATTTCATAAAATATGGCAATTGCTAACATTATTCGGACGGACCTAAGCATCACTATGGTTGAGAAAATCTCATTGTAGTCAACACCTTGAACTTGTCAAAAACCTTTTTGCGACTAGTCAAGCTTTGTAGATAGTAACACTACCATTAACGTCCTTCTTCCTCTTAAAGATCCATTTATTCTCAATGGCTTGCCGATCATTGGGCAACTCCACCAAAGTCTACACTTTGTTCTCATACATGGATCCTATCTTAGATTTCATGGCCTCAAGCCATTTATCGGAATCTAGGCTCATCATAACTTCTTCATAGTTCATAGGTTTGTCATGGTGAAGTAACATGACCTCCAGAACGGGATTATCGTACCACTCTAGTGCGGATTGAGCTCTGTTTGACCTATGAGATTTTGTAGCAACTTGATCTGAAGTTTCATGATCTTTATCATTATCTTCCTCTCCAGTAGGTGTAGGCATCACGGGAACAGATTGCTTGGATGAGCTACCTTCCAAATTGAGAGTAGGTACAATTACCTCATCAAGTTCTACTTTCCTCCCAGTCACTTCTTTCGAGAGAAACTCCTTCTCTAGAAAGGTTCCGCTCTTAGCAACAGAAATCTTGCCTTCGGACTTGTGGTAGAAGGTGTACCAAATTGTTTCCTTAGGGTATCCAATGAAGACGCACTTCTCCGATTTGGGTTTGAGCTTACCAGGCTGAAGCCTTTTGACATAAGCATCGCATCCCCAAACTTTAAGAAACGATAGCTTAGGTTTGCTACCAAACCATAGTTCATATGGTGTCGTCTCAACGGACTTTGACGGTGCCCTGTTTAAAGTGAATGCAACTGTCTCTAATGCATAACCCCAGAACGATAGTGCTAAATCGGTAAGAGACATCATAGATCGCACCATATCCAATAAAGTGCGGTTATGACATTCAGACACATCATTACACTGTGGTGTTCCAGGTGGCGTGAGCTGTGAAACTATTCCACATTGTTTTAAATGAAGGCCAAACTCGTAACTCAAATATTCTCCTCCGCGATCAGAATGTAGAAACTTTATTTTCTTGTTATGATGATTCTCCACTTCACTCTGGAATTCTTTGAACTTTTCAAATGTTTCAGACTTGTGTTTCATTAAGTAGATATACCCATATCTGCTCAAATCATCTGTGAAGGTCAGAAAATAACGATACCCGCCACGAGCATCAACACTCATTGGACCGTATACATCGGTACGTATTATTTCCAATAAGTCACTAGATCATTCCATTGTTCCGGAGAACGAAGTTTTAGTCATCTTGCCCGTAAGGCACGGTTCGCAAGTATCAAATGATTCATAATCAAGTGATTCCAAAAGTCCATCTTCATGGTGTTTCTTCATGCGCTTTACACTGATATGACCCAAATGGCAGTGCCACAAATAATTTGCACTATCATTATCAAGTTTGCATCTTTTGACATCAATATTATAAATATGTATATCATCACGATCAAGATTCAACAGAAATATACCACTCTTCACGGGTGCATGACCATAAAAGATATTACTCATTAAATAGAACAACCATTATTCTCTGATTTAAATGAATAACCGTCTCGCACTAAACAAAATCCAGATATAATGTTCATGCTCAACGCTGGCACCAAATAACAATTATTCAGGTCTAAAACTAATCCTGAAGGTAGATGTAGAGCTAGCGTGCCGACGGCGATCACATCAACCTTGGAACCATTTCCGACGCACATCATCACCTCATCCTTAGCAAATCTTCGTTTAGTCCGTAGTCCCTACTTCGAGTTACAAATATGAGCAACCGAACCGGTATCAAATACCCAGGCACTACTATGAGAATTAGTAAGGTACACATCAATTACATGTATATCAAATATACCTTTGCTCACTTTGCCATACTTCTTATCCACCAAATACTTGGGGCAGTTCCGCTTCCAGTGACCAGTCCCTTTGCAGTAGAAGCACTCAGTTTCAATCTTGGGTCCATTTTGAGGTTTCTTCCCGGGAGTGACAACTTGCTTGTCAGTCTTTTTGAAGTCCCCCTTCTTTTTACCCTTGCCCTTCTTCTTGAAACTAGTGGTCTTGTTAACCATCAACACTTGATGCTCCTTCTTGATTTCTACCTCCTCAGCCGTTAGCATCGTGAAGAGCTCGGGAATAGTCTTTTCCATACTTTGCATACTGTAGTTCATCACGAAGCCTTTGTAGCTTGGTGGCAGTGACTGAAGAACTCTGTCAATTACACAATCATCTAGAAGATTAACTCCCAGTTGAGTCAATTGATTATGGTACCCAGACATTCTGAGTATGTGCTCACTAACAAAACTGTTCTCCTCCATCTTGCAGCTATAGAACTTGTTGGAGACTTTATATCTCTCAACTCGGGCATTTGCTTAAAATATTAACTTCAACTCCTGGAACATCTCATATGGTCCATGATGTTCAAAATGTCTTTGAAGTCCCGATTCTAAGCCGTAAAGCATAGCACACTGAACTAACGAGTAGTCATCAACATGCGACTGCCAGGCATTCATAATGTCTGCAGTTGTTGGGGTAGGTGGTACACCTAGTGGTGCATTAAGGACATAATTCTTCTGTGCAGCAATGAGGATAATCCTCAAGTTACGGACCCAGTCCGTGTAGTTGCTACCATCATCTTTCAACTTGGCTTTATCTAGGAACGCATTAAAATTCAAAGGGATGGTAGCACGGGCCATTGATCTACAACATAGATATGCAAAAAAACTATCAGGACTAAGTTCGCGATAAATTAAGTTGAATTAATCATATTAGTTAAGAACTCCCACTTAGATAGACATCCCACTGGTCATCTAAATGATACATGATCCAAATCAACTAAACCATGTCCGATCATCACGTGAGATGGAGTAGTTTTCAATGGTGAACATCACTATGTTGATCATATCTACTAAATGGTTCACGTTCGACCTTTCGGTCTCTAGTGTTCCGAGGCCATATCTGCATATGCTAGGCTCGTCAAGTTTAACCTGAGTATTCCGCGTGTGCAAATCTGGCTTGCACCCGTTGTATTTGAACATAGAACTTATCACACCCGATCATCACGTGGTGTCTCAGCATGAAGAACTTTCGCAACGGTGCATACTTGGGGAGAACACTTATACCTTGAAATTTAGTAAGGGATCATCCTATAATGCTACCACCGTACTAAGAAAAATAAGATGCATAAAAGATAAACATCACATGCAATCAAAATATGTGACATGATATGGCCATCATCATCTTGTGCTCATGATCTCCATCACCGAAACAATCTCATGATCTCCATTGTCACCGGCTTGACACCTTGATCTCCATCGTAGCGTCGTGGTCGTCTCGTCAACCACTGCTTCTACGACTATCGTTATCAATTAGTGATAAAGTAAAGCAATTACATAGCGCTTGTATTTTATACTACAAAGCGACAACCATATGGCTCCTGCCGGTTGCCGATAACTTCTACAAAACATGATCGTCTCATACAACAATCTTTATATCACATCATGTCTTGACCATATCACATCACAACATGCCCTGCAAAAACAAGTTAGACGTCCTCTACTTTGTTCGTTGCAACTTTTACGTGGCTGCTACGGGCTGCTAGCATGAACCATACATACCTACAACACAAAAACCAGAGAAACAGACACCCGCCAGCCACCTTTATGCAAAACTAGTTGCATGTCTGTCGGTGGAACCGGTCTCATGAACGTGGTCATGTAAGGTTGGTCCGGGTCGCTTCATCCAACAATACTGCGGAATCAAAATAAGACATTGGTGGTAAGCAGTATGATGGTCACCACCCACAACTCTTTGTGTTCTACTCATGCATATAATCTACGCATAGACCTGGCTCAGATGCCACTGTTGGGAAATGTAGCATGCAATTTCAAAAAAATTCCTACGCTCACGCAAGATCTATCTAGGAGATGCATAGCAACAAGAGAGGGAGAGTGTGTCCACGTACCTTCGTCGACCGAAAGCGAAAGCCTTAACTCAACGCGGTTGATGTAGTCGAATGTCTTCTCGAATCAACCGATCAAGTACCAAACGTACGGCACCTCCGAGTTCAGCACACGTCCAACTCGATGACGTCCCTAGAACTCTTAATCCAATAGAGGTACGAAGGAGTTGATGAGTTCCATCAGCACGACGGCGTGATGACGGTGTTGGTGAAGTGATCCTCACAGGGCTTTTGCCTAAGCACTACGATAATATGACCGGAGGAGTAAATGGGGGAGGGGGCACCACACACGGCTAAACAATTGATGTGCTTTGGGGTGCCCCCCGCCCCTGTATATAAAAGAGGAGGGGAGGAGGCCGACCATCAGGGGCGTACCAAGGGAGGGGGGAGTCCTACTAGGACTCCACTCCTAGTAGGATTCGGCTCCCCCTCTTTTTCCTTCTTCCGGAGGGGGGAAAGGGGGAAGGGAGAGGGAATAGGAGAAGGAAAGGGGGGCATGTCCCCTCCCCTAGTCCAATTCGGACTCCCCATGGGAGGGGGGCGCGGACACCCCTTGTGGGCTGCCTCCCCTCTCTCCTATGGCCCATGTAGGCCCAACAATTCCCAGGGGGGTTCCGGTAACCTCCCGGTACTCCGAAAAATACCCGAACCATTCCGAAACCATTCCGGTGTCCGAATAACCTTCCAATATATCGATCTTTACCTATTGACCATTTCAAGAATCCTCGTCATGTCCGTGATCTCATCCGGGACTCCGAACAACCTTCGGTCACCAAAACACATAACTCATATAATACATATCGTCATCGAACGTTAAGCGTGCGGACCCTACGGGTTCGAGAACTATGTAGACATGACCAAGACACCTCTCTGGTCAATAACCAATAGCAGAACCTGGATGCTCATATTGGTTCCCACATGTTCTATGAAGATCTTTATCGGTCGAACCGCAATGTCAACATACGTTATTCCCTTTGTCATCGGTATGTTACTTGCCCGAGATTCGATCGTCGGTATCTTCATACGTAGTCCAATCTCATTACCAGCAAGTCTCTTTACTCATTCCGTAGTGCACCATCCCGCAACTAACTCATTAGTCACATTGTTTGCAAGGCTTCATATGATGTGCATTACCGAGAGGGCCCAAAGATAAATCTTCGATACTTGGAGTGACAAATCCTAATCTCGATCTATGCCAACCCAACAAACACCTTCGGAGATACCTGTAGAGCATCTTTATAATCACCCAGTTACGTTGTGACGTTTGATAGTACACAAGGCATTCCTCGGGTGTCCGGGAGTTGCATAATCTCATAGTCGGAGGAATATATATTTGACACGAAGAAAGTAGTAGCAATAAAACTCTGCACCACACCTCCATCCACTAGTGCAGAACCGGGCTATAGCACCGGTTCGTAAGGCCCTTCAGTGCCGGTTCTATAACCGACACTAAAGGGTGGGGACTAAAGGTCCCCCCTTTAGTCCCGGTTCAACATGAACCGCCACTAAAGGGTCACCACGTGGCACGAGCCCGCCCCGGGGGCTGGGAGACCTTTAGTACCGGTTGGTAACACCAACCGGTACTAAAGATTTCTTTAGTTTTTTTTGAAAAAAATGATTTTTTTATTTTAAAATTTCCGAATTATTTGACGATTTAATCTCTAATCACCCCTCATCATTGCTCTAATCACCTATAGTCGATGTGTCCCTTCGGGGCATATATAATGTAACTTCATCATCGACAAAAAACACACAGTTCCACTACTGTTCATTCTCTCACGTTTTATAGAACTCGGTCGCTTCCATTACGCGACATCTGTCATGGGCTCATGCATGTCGCTTTTCACTCATCTTTCTTCCTGAATATTTGGACGGATCATGTCGCCTTCTCCCTCATTCGATCCCATCGCTCTCATCTCTTTCGAAGTAAATAGCATAAAACTACTACAATGGCCAAGTTTCCAAAAAACTACCTAAAAAAACTTCTACCAATAACTACCAAGTCTGAGGTTGGCTGTTTCAAAAAACCCAAAAGGCCGAGTGCTTTAGTTGGGGCCCGCACACAAGAGAACTGATTGTTTGACCGTTAAATGACATGTGGGGCCCACATGCCAGTGTCTCTTTCACAGTTTTTTTACAGAATAACCCATATAAGTATTTTTAAAAGCAATCAGTCCCTATAATTATTTTTTTAAAGCAATCAGGTCCTTGGACATTTTAAAAGAGCAATCCGGGTATGGAATCGCAGCAGCTGCGCCGCCATGGCGCTTCGCCTAGGGTCGCGGCTGCAACTCCATGGGGCGTACAGTCCAACTTTCCAGGCGCTCCACATGTTCAATCTAAAGGCACAACCAATGGCGCTCAACTATCAAACACCTTTTCATGTCTCGAGCAGCAGAGTTTGCAAAAAACGCTAAATATACGTCAAGATTACTCCAACCAAACTGTCACCATAGACAGATGAAAATGCATAGCTCCACGTAAACTGACCAACATAACTACCAAACAGGGAATTCTTGGATGCGAGTGTTGCCGACATGTCAGAATTAGTCAAGAATGTTGTTACAGCTTGTCTTTACAAGTCGTTTTCAACACCATGATGGTCAGGAATCAAAGCTGAGTTACAACCCTTCACTGGTTCATCTGTCTGCACAAACCGGAGAATGCGGCTTTCCGAATGAGAGGGTGAATACTCTCAACGAAAACCTCCTCGTCCAACATGCCAATGTGAGACCAAATCTGCAACATATCATATGTATTTTTATATCTAATCAATCAGTGTACGCTCATGGAAACTTGAAATAACCAGTGATTATGAATTTATCAGTTCAAACAACCAACACCAGTAATTACCTCTGTTGCATACTGTCGAGAAAATGACTTTAGATACCCCAATGTGCATAAGCACCATTGCTCAAGCTCTCCAATAGTATAACCAACTTCTGTATTTTCACCATTCACTTGACTGTCAAAACATAACGACAAGTTAGCAGAGGCCGTAAAACTCGTACCAGCATGTGCATCACTGCACACTGGCTAGTAAATACTGGGTTGTACGCTGATAATGGTATTAATGGGCAGGTCTTCATTCATCTATGAACCAATATCCGTTGCATTATTTCAGACTCGATTCTCAGTGAGCGTTGTGTTAAACACAAATTAATTATTCATAGCAAGCCCCACCACAAAATAAATATCCACAAAAGTACAAGGTAATCTGGCTGGTTCTATAAAATGTAAATCCAAACTTGCCAGAAGCAGTCATTCTGAAATTAGTACTGCAAACTGTTTATTAAACTAACCTATTGTTATCTGCTCCATTTTCATCGTCTATCTCCATAGTTGCCGCTTCAGGATCGCTGGCTGGAAATGTTACATTAGGATCTCCAGTGCGTAGGTTAGGAACATCTCCATCAGCAGAAACAGGTGGCAGGCGTTCAGTAAGCACATCAACAAAGCTCTTGAATAATAACCTAAGCAATTCCTGGAAAACCAATGGCGAGATAATGGTAAGTTGATGTGAGATGCTCAAAACTGTCATAGCAAAAGCAAGTGCCACAGAAAACTTAAGTTCACAAAATATGTATATCAAGTTATCAACATATATGCAAGGGTGAAATAAGATACAAGAGAGTAGCATACTTTGCCTTCTTCAAGCCCCCGGGCAAGGAGAGCCTGCTTTGCCTCTAACGATTCTTCAATAGTTACTTCCTCTTCTTTTGCTTTGTCAGCAAAACCTTGAAGTCGTCTCAGCCTGCCTGGTCTTTCAGATGACACAGGTTGGCCCTCTACGATTTCAAGTATTGATTTAGCCTCCTCCAATTCTTTGATGGCTTTTGCACTAGCCTCTTTAGCAACTTGAATACTTTTCCTCAGTGTCTGAATTTCCTTCCGAAGATCACTGATTCGATTGTATGTCTTACTAACAGTATTCCTAAGAATCTGTTAAGAGGGCATGCCAATCAGACAGATTGAACAAAAAATCATAACAAGTACTCCCTCCATCCCAAAGTATAAGATCATTTTTTACACTATCCCTCCGTCCCAAAATATAAGATGTCAAAATTGATCTTATATTTTGGGACGGAGGGAGTATATTATGTGCTGCATTGGGCAGAAGAAGGCTACATAGCGTTAATATAACACCAAACATGCATGCATAAGGCAAAAAATATCTTTGTATGTGCCGTAAATTTCATGAGCATATAACATCCAGACACATGCAAACCTAGAGTAGACAAATCTACTATATCTAGGAGCCCCCACTACATGATTTCTCTTCACATGCAGCCTATCCACCTCAGCAATCTGCCACGTCAACGACTCTCAACAGCCTTCCACAAAAAAATTCTTCTGAGCGTAGCCCCTTCTAATTATTTCTGTTTAATATTCCTTTGCTAGCGAGTTGGTAACCACACGCAGCCCATTACTCCAGACCACATGCATCCCATTATTAGAAAGGATACTACTGGAGGCAATCTTAAAAAAAAGAAACTGTTGAATTCCATTCATATGTCACGCATAATCTCTTCCCCATCATATTTTTTTGTTGAGAAGATCATCAGTTGTGTACGTCCGTTTAGACAGTCTTATCAATTAGTGTTTGATTGAATACAAGGTTCCACTTTTCCCCTTCCTCTTCAATTCCACCTCCCCTTCCCTTCTGTAATCCCACGTGAAACTGCTTCCTCCAGACCCTAAATAAAATTCTACCGCCGCTGTTGCAAATGGTTGTTGGCATCTTCCTCCAAATCCATGGCCAGCCAGGATCAAAGCTGCAGCGTCCTCCACCGCTGAGGATTTTTTTTCTCACACACCCGTTAGGATTGCTGCACTACATAAGGTCGCCGCTGCCTTTCATCACCACCGAGGCAAGTGCGCTTGTGTGTTCATTTTTATATTCTCACTTTCCATAGATTTCCTTTATGGTGTTCCTGATGCTGTGGCTAAGCTACATCATACTAACTGGACTACATGATTAAAAAATATAGTATAGGTTGACGCAAACATTTACTTGCAGATGTCTGTCACATGTGCAAAGGAATGCCCAATGCAGATTACCTAATGTTGTTGTTACATCATACTAACTGCACGATCAAAAAAATAAAACAGGTTGATGCAAACATTTACTTGCAGAATATAGCTCACCATATCCTTATTCCTTGACTCAAAATATTTATTTTATCTTAGTCTTCTCAGGGCTTGGCACCAATAAAACATTATTTTCCTTGCCAAAACAGCTTCATGTATGGGATGTGTTATTTTATTCATGTTTGTCCTCTACAGAATCCACATAGGACATAACATGCCATAAATATAGTGCGCAAATTGCAGGATACGCACGTAAGATATATCCTAACAATTTGCAATTTTATTTCTGAATTCTTTCTGGTCTATCATTTATTTTCATGCCATCATTTATTTTCATGCTCACACTGATTATCATAGCCTTTAATTTCTTCTGGGTTATTCTAGCTCAGTATACCAAACTAAAGGGTGGTTATAAATGATTCAAGATGGCTCTCTTGGTATGACTTACCTACTTTTGCTATGGACGTCCTTTAACCTTTAATTCATTTATATTTGGTAGTTGTACAAAATGCATAATTTAGGTTGTTAGCACTACAAGTATACCAATGTGATTCTGCGGACCTCCTAAAAATTGATCAAAAAAGATTGATTGCTATAAAATCCAGCAGCAACACGCGGGGTATCTTCTAGTATGAGGATAAGAATGTACCTCCCATGGACGATCCGACACATGAAATTGGTTGACATTAGCAGGAGAAAAAACCCACTTGACTATAGCCAAGTTGGAAATTAAGCGATAACCCATCATTCTATCAATAGCTATAGCAGTCATCTGGGTACTGTTCTTCCAGTAAGCACTGACTTCATCCATCAACAATAACTGCATTTCCTCATCTGGGCACAGTTTGGAAATTATTTGACCATATCTCTCCAAAACAGTGATAAGATGGGTGAAACTTTTTGAACCAATGTCAAGAAGTGTCTGACTAACAACATCAACTGCGAATTTGGCTCCATTTGCAGGAACTATTTGTTCCTCAGCCCACAAAATAATATCACGTGTAGTCTTCCTTCCTCTAACCATGCTAACAAGTTCCTTGGATAGCCTGTGGCCTTCGGTGCTTTCTTTGCTTTCATCTGTATGATATCTGAAATTAGGGCCAGCTTTTGGGGGTAACAACCCTTCCAACTCAGCAGCATCTTCAATACTCTGCAAAACAATAAAGGCAATAAATTCAATTCAAATGACCATTTCCAAACCACACAACAATTGAGTAGAAGGATATACAAATATAAAGCAAAAAAAGGTCCTTTTTACTCCCCTGAAGTATTGCCCCATCTATTTCTTGGTTCAGATTTCTCCCCCAAAGTTTCAGTTACCATTTACTATACCGCCTACTCTGGTTTCATATTGTGGTTTGGCTGACGTGGGCAATAAGTGCACAAGACTCAGAGTTGTGGACAAAAAAGAATGCATACATGGATGGGCACATCGTTCCAGAAAACAGAGACAACGAGGAACGCCATGGCCATGGATGCTGTTAAACTGGAACGAGGAAAATGCCGTTAAGCTAAAGTAGTGGTTCCACACGCAACAAGCCAACAATGCTCTTCTGTGAGCAGGCAGGCAACTGAGTTTAACCAGGCACGTGAATTAGGTACTGATAAAGTCAAGGGGATGATACACATGCCAGGTTCATATGTCATCCGGATGTAATAAACATGATGGGAGAACAATTTTGTGGAAATGATTGGTGAAGAAGATTGAGGATGCAATATGAGCAAAGGCAACGAGAAGCACACAATATTGGACAAAGATGTATGTCAGCACGACTATTGGTTGGGCAGAGTTCAATGGCCACTCTGGACACGGCCAAACAAGTCGTCCCGTCTCAGCCAGTAGTCACCTCCCAGTCACAGATCTTGTCGCTCGAGCTCACTTCCCACCTCTTTACTAATGGGTGAAGCGGCTCTTGGGCAGGATCACGGTAGGTGTAGAGTGCACGACAGGAAACAAAGGGAACTACCACAGCTATTGATAAGTGAGCAGTTATTGTCCCCCTACTTCGGCACATGGTACTCGAGACCACGGCAATGGATTTGGCGCAGCTGCTTGGTGGATGCACATGCTACCACTCTTGGCTGCGAGGAGCAGATGAGCTTGGTACAAAACAGAAAGATATGTGCAGAAGGGGTGAGAAATAAAGACAGAAGGAACAAAGGTTGAAGAAGATATTACCGAAAAAGGCTTTTGCCCCGCTTTATATATAAAGCAAAGATCAACAGTACCCAGTACAAACGCACACCCCCACCACAAACGCGCACATACACAAGACATGATACATAGGCGCTGAGTGCAGCAACACCATCCCTAGCACTACGCGAAGAGGTGAAGTCGCATATGACGAACCGTGGGCTCCAAGGCGGCGCCTTCAGGAAGGGGATGACACCAGAGTGCCGCCACTGCCGAATCCGAGGATCAGAGTTTCCTCTAGAGCCACACGACGGGTAATGAGAGCCGCGACGACGCCTTCAAGAAGGAAACGGTTTGCCGCCGCCGGTCCATCCGAAGATAGAGCAGGTTTTCACCCTGACCACCATTCACCGCCACCGAACGCCACACCCCCGACTACCACGCCGCCCGCACGGCCGTGGCAACCAGGCAGCACCAAGCCACGGGTTCTGCCCAAGAACCACGCGGACTCACCCCAGGGCCGTCGCCCCGGCACCCAAGACCTTGACACCACCTCACTCGAGATCCGCCGCTACCCCAACCAAAGACATGAGTGGAAAGGACCCACCTTTCGCACCCCTGGGCTGTCCCCAGTGCCGAGACCCAATAGATCGGCCAAAACTGGCCTCCATCGCTCCGTCCTCGGCACCGGGCGCGAGACAAGCTCGGTCCTGCTGCCGGGCGCGAGACGAGCATGGTCCTGCGGTCGGGAGCGAGACGAGCTCGGTCCTGCTGCCGGGCGCGAGACAATGTCCGTCCTGCTGCCGGGCGCGAGACGAGCTCGGTCCTGCTGCGGGGTGCGAGACGGGTGATGGACCGCAGCTGGGGAAGGGCCAACCAACGACGAAGATAGCGGACGGACAAACCGAGAAGAAGGATCGAAGGTCAACACAGACCGTACACCGACGGGCCGACGCTGGAGATGTCCAGCCGCCGCCTTGAACGACCCTAACCACCGCTAGGAGCCACCACCACGCCGTGGCAGCCCACACCCACACCAGGACCCCAAAGGGGAGCCCCGCGTCGCCCTCTACCGACCTCCGCTGGCCACCCCACCATGGCACGCCTCCGCTCCAGCCACCTCCAGCACCAAGGGATGCCAGAGACAACCGGACCATGCCGCCGCAGCCCGCACCGCCTGCCGGAAAGGCTGCGCCAGATCCGGCTGGCATGCACCACCACCACTCGCCGGAGCCACCCCCTGCTGGGCCGCTCCCCCACGCCGCAGGACACTGTAGGGGAGCCGCTCGAAGCTCGCGCCGCCCGCGGCCCTCTCCACCCGACGCTGGCGCTGCCCGCACCGCCAAGGAGCGGAGATGGCCCGCCTGACCAGGGGTGAGAAACCACCACCGAAACGCCCGTCGCACCGCCGCCAGGAGGATATCGCCGCCCACTCCTCAGCACACCGCGCCGCCGCACCCGTCACTAGTCCTGCACCCCAGCCCAGCGGATCTGGCCCGCGCCTGACCATCCGCGCAAGGAGACGAAGAAAGCCTCGCCGCCGCCTGCACCGACCGGGCTTCGCCCGCCCACGCCCACCGGCGGCGGCGAGGGAGGAGCAGGGTGAAGGAGGGGGACGCGCGGCGGAGATCAGGGAACCCTCCCCGCCCGCCCCGCGGGTGGCGGCGCAGGAGGGATAGGGTTGGGGGAGCGCGGGTGATGCTGTCCGAAGAAGATATTACAGTTGGTAGGTTGGCAGGATCTTGTGTGATTTTGAGGATGTCGTTGTTCATGTATGATGCCACGTGGCAGAACCATTCCACATCAGTCAAACAAGAGTCTAAAACTAGGGTAAGGGGTTAAACTCGAGGAGAGTAAACTGGACCAAAAATATAGATCAGGGGTGGTTATCTGATCAACTGTAATACTTCGGGGTAGTAAAAAGGACCTTTTACCAAATCAAAGTGGCAAGGCATAAATCTAACACAAAACAATAAATTGTTAAAAAAAACTCCTTATTGAAAAGGAATGTCTCATATGTCACTAACCTGCTTGATTTTCTCGAAATAGGACAACCGAATTTCCCTTTCTAGTACTTCTTGGACAAAAACACGTTGTGGAGCCCATTTTGGTAGGCCCTTCACATTGGCCCACTCCTGCCAAGGCCAAACGAATTGAAAATTTGACCTGCGTAGGCAGATAATGTCATTAAGATTTAGCAGTAGGTTGCAGTTTGTTTTCAGTGCTACAGGAGATCAAACTTGTGAAAAGAAAAATTATGTTCTGAAACCAATTGGTTTCAAAGCTATACTAGCATTGTATGTAACGTTTTATGGATTTTTTTTAAGCAGTAGCAGAAGTGGGTCATCATCAGGGTATTGAACATCGAGAGGAAGAGTAGCAATAGCCAATAGGCTGCAGTAAGAGGTTCCAACAAACTCATACTAGGCTAAATAACCAAAGCAGGAACACTCGTGAACAAAACAAATACATGGCAATGAACTTACAAATGATGTGAAAACCATAGGATAAGTCTGGTGCGGCACTCTGTATCCATGTTACTTATTCTGTCAAAAAGAGCGTGTACTGCTGCTACCACCACAGATGGAAATGCGGCTGGCAAAGCCTGAAGATATGTTAAGATAATTAGAGTCGGTCCACTCATCCTCAAGGAAGAAAGTAAAACAATTTTCTTTTATGGGAAGGAAAAAAGGTAAAACTGTAACCAGCCGGTTTCTACGGGAGGTTGCACACGAACATGTGTTGCCTATTATCTAAATGTTGAACAAAGACATCCAGAACACTTGGTAATGGTATGGTGTTGATGCGACAAGTGGTGTCCCGATCATTGGGCGAGAGGATAAATAACGATTTGTGGTGATGACCCTGATGGTCCAGGTATCAACTCAACAGACTAGTAAATGTCGCAATCAGGTGAGTTGACAGACGTGAAAAATGTAACATGCATCCTATAGATGACATATCCAAAGCTTATGCTGTTTAAGTAGCCAACTCACTAATAGACGGCTCAATTATTTTTCTAGGACTCAGATTTGCTATGAAACCATAAGAAAATTGATTACTTCGTGATAACCTTAGCTCGTGGAAGCTTACTTGCCAATAAGTAAATACACTGAACCTATCAATTTGAGGGTGCTACACTTCACATCCACATCTACGTTGATTATATGGTTCAAAAGTCTAGAGCAGATCTACATTCACATTTCACAGGCAGAAATTATGGCATCAATAGTTTACCAAAAATAAAATGTGGAGTGGTAATAGTTTACCAAAAATAAAAGGTGTAGTGGTATAGATGAAAACATAAGCAAGTATGGAATGGGAATCTGGTATACAGATAGATCATAACAATATCATTCTTTCGAATACAAATACTAGTAAACAGTATGTTTAAGTATGTTATGAATGAATCATAAGTGTCCTATTGACGAAACAAAGGAACTGTGGTTTCACAACTGTGCTCATCATAACCATACAATTATGTAACAGAATTTTGGTCAATCCATGCACCAAAATCTGCATGGCCATGATAGAACTCAAGGCATATTTAGGTCTGCTGATGTGCTCATTAACAATGATGTATTTTTAAATCTCACATTGCATACTGGTCTCATCACTACACAAAATATCAGCTAAACAGTCTCAAAGCATTAAAGAAGAACTACCTTGCAAAGATCGATGATAACCAACGTATAGTAGATTGGCCTGAAAGGTGGATTCGGCAGCAATAGTAGCTGCAGAATATCAATATGTCATAAGAAAATATTCATTTTTATTTGACAAGTATACTCACTATAATGGATAATGGAGAACCTCAAAATGCATGCATAAATATTGCACTAGGTATCCTAACTACTCCCTCCATTCCTAAATATTTGTCTTTTAGAGATTTCAAATGGACTATCACATACGGATGTATATAGACATATTTTAGAGTGTAGATTCAGTCATTTTGCTCCGTGTGTAGTCACTTGTTGAAATCTTTAGAAAGACAAATATTTAGGAACGAAGGGAGTATATCTTTATAAAAATATAGTGGTAACTGTTAAGACTGTTAGTGTCTATAATCCATCAGAACCAGGATACAACTTGGTATCATAAAGCCCAGAACCAACACCTCAGAAAGAATGCAAAAATAGTTGGCCTGCTACCAATCAAGACAGTATTCCAAAGAATTTTAAAATTCAACTACTAAATAGAAAAGAGCCTAAAGAGTCACAATTCGGATTTATTAATAACCAAATTCATGCCGGCCAAAATTTGACGTCTCCTTTTTCTAATATTGTGAAATACATGTATAATTGCCACCAAAATATTAGTAGATCAATATGAAGACAGAAATGGCAAACTGGCAACTATTCGGAAGGAACACTCAAGGGTTTAACTTTAGTACCTAAATGAGTGCTTTTGTCCTTCTTTATTAATATACATGTACAAACTCTGCTGAAACTAATTGCACGGAAGTAATACACTTGTTCAGAGATACTCGTAGCAGGTTGAAGTTTTCCAGCCAGCTTTTCTAGGTTTATCATCATTATATTTCAGAATACCACGGATAGTTAAACAATGTTAGCAAGACAATGATCTAAAGTAGGATCATTTTTGTATGACAAGGTCAGTTCGTTGAGCCTCCCATAATTGTAATATATATTGGGAAAAGCAGAAAGCTAGACACAAATATTGGATCTTGAACAAAATTTCCGAACTTAGGTGAACTTATTCATGTTCGTCAGCTGGACGTAATTTTTCAAACCTTACTCAATATAAACTATGTGTTACTACTACAATAATATCTCCAAACTAATCCACAATTAGCTCAGATCAGCACACCCAAACAATCGGTTATATTCAGCAGATCCACTGGAAATGCTTGGGCGAAACTCAACACACGCACCAAGAAAAGCAAGGTTTACTACCCATTTCATTGTGGTTAACTTAAATCATTGCCATACAAGAAATTTAGAGTGGAACATGAAGATTCACTTCTGCAACAACTAAAGATAACAGTTCACTTAACATGAAGGTGGACATGCAGAAACTAGTAATAATAGTCTAAAACACACGTAATAAAGATGGTTCAGAAATACCTGTGAAAATATGGTCTCAGCCATCAGGTATTCATACCGAAAAGACACAGGAAGGCTGACCAGATAAAATGCACATTCTTTGCGACTGTCTTTCAAAGAAAAATATAACCATGATAGAATTAGTATAAGAAAACCAAAATAATACAATTCAGCAGGCAAATATTAACACAAAATACAAAATTCAACAAATTTTCCCGTGATGGGCATGAGAAAAGTTGTCGACCCTAATTATTGTCTTTAAAATGATATTTTCGCATGCTAGCAAGAAAGTAAAACTGTCACACTTGAGTTAGGCAACTTCACCAAAGATTTAGCCATGCACAGGGGTGTGTGGAAGTTAGCTATCCACGTGCCAGAACCATGACTTGGTTTCGATATATTATGGGTTTCAACTCTAGCCTACCCCAATTGTTTGAGACTGAAAGGCTTTGTTGTTGTAGTTTGTTTGTTGTTGAGTTAGGAACTTCGACATTGTTAGGCTTGTGCTTAGTTCTTTCCAGAACCTTTGGCTTGGCATGATACACTTTATTATCCCTATACCCTATTTGATGCCACGTGTGTGGCAAACAACTTGTTCGTCACAACCGTGGTTGCCACACTGTTGGGAGAAATTTACAGCAAGGTGTTGTAAGTAATAAGACAGGATTAGTTCTAGCAAAAATAAAACAGATGTTAGAACACCTCCACTGCATACTTTGGGGGCAAGGTTTATAGACCAAAATTCTAGAGCTTAACGAGAGATGATAGACAAAAGCAACACATCCAAATACAGCCAGATTTGGTTAACCAAGGGAGAGAACATAAGACTCGGCACTATGAAGATAGAGAACACCAAATTTATTCACATTAAGGACTGACAAGCAAATCCAATGAGTACATGGTGTCAGCAATGTCATGCATGAACAACTTAACAAACAGATGCCTGACATCTAACAATCGCAGCTTTTGTACAAGTGTCAAACACACTAATAGAACTGAGAAAAAATTGTAACTGACCATCCATTGAAGAAAAGCAGCACATCCAATATGTATTCCTCAACAACAAAACGGTCTACAGGTTGCATATTCTGTAAGAAAATGATAGCTGATTAGGGCTCATAAGTATATATATATATAAACAGGTTAACTTCGCAACATAAAACAAAGTAATAGCGAATTTCATGTAGTTAACATGCATTACAAAAAATACAGCAATGAAAACATTAAATGTAACAATGATCAATGGACTAGAACATAGCATAAAGGTGTGTGCCTCGTAGTAAGTATATAAACAGGTGAACTTTGTAACATAAAACCAAATAATAGCGAATTTCATGTTAGTTAACATACGTTACAGAAAAGACAGCGATGAAAACATTAAATGTAACAATGCTCAATGGACTAGTATATACATAAAGTTGCGATTTACCTCAGCTTTATTTGTTGGAAATATATGGAGCCTACAAAGCCTTTGAGGATACTTTAGATTGGCTTCATGCATCTCTTGCCCTTTTAATATCTCAGAAGATGACATCGTGAAAGTAGGCGGTGGGTAACTAACTGGGTGGAAACGGTGAGATTTTCCAACTACTAACTGAGCTTCAAACGACAAGTGAGGTTTTGGAACTGCAAGGGGCAATTAAACAGAATGCAAAACAAATTAAGCAACTGCACATTCGGAATTACGTATAAAGTCCTGAGCTGGATAAAGAAGAAAGTTATCTTATCATTCAACACTATACTGCTTGAATATTAAAACCAACAGCGTATTATTTCAGTAAGAAATCGTGTGTATTTTATATCATGCACTGACATACCACTTTTAACCTTCCATCCATTACGAGAAAGAAGTTGCATACGCTCCCATAGATCTTCCATGAAATCCTACAAGGAATATAAGTTACTGAACTGATCAAAATATCATAAAAGGAGTTAAATGGGCCGGAATTCAGGAAATAAACCAGTGTAAGGTTCAGACATTCAAGAAATTGCCAGTACCTTCTTATTGGGAGAGTTGCCTTCATCCGTCTCGAAGACTGAGAAAGCAATATCATCAAAATGCCTTCTGATACTTATGTAAGACTGTATACCAACCAGAACCCTCTCAAGTTCATCCGGGACTTGCTGCATGTTAGAATTTATCAGTGTACGTATTCTACCACCGATTCATGTCTGCAGAATTTTCTAATACACAATTCAAGAACGGGAGTACATTGTACTTGTAGGAGCCTATAACTTTGCATTGCAACGATAATTTGGTGGGGAGCACCCCACCCCCACCCACCCCCAAAATCGAGAATGTAAATGTGGCTCATGCATTCTTCCAGAAGGTCTAAGCAATCATGGCTAAAATGTAATGTTCATTTTATGGTGCAGACACATACAAACTTTCAAGGTCAGTGGTACCCATATGCACAAGTCTTGCTACTTACTAGAGGAGCAGTGTCCCTATTTCACTTCTTGAAAATATGTTGGGATGCTTATAGTGCAGCTTTCAAATAGATGACGGAATGATATAGAGGAACATTAGAAAATAATGAAGATACCCTTCTAAAGGTCAAAAACTAGAAAAGGTACATGAACACTAATATTACTAAGATGTGCAAAATGGCAGTGCCAGCGTAACTCTTAGAGGCATTCATATTGAACCGCACATACTACAAAAAAGGGGAGCAATCAAAGTAGCTTAATAAAGCCAATGGGGGTTCATACAAGCAGCGAACAAGAATCATGTGTTGCTGCTAAAGCAGTCAAATTGGACACCAAAGGTAATGCATGACCGTAAAAGATATTACTCGTATAAATAGAACAACCATTATTCTTTGACTTAAATGAATAATCTTCTCGCAATAAACAAGATCCAGATATAATAAAGATTAAACAGTACCAGAATAGTTTAATAGTGTTACCTCGAACAATTCTGAACCACCCCATGGAAGGGAAGCCAAAATACAATAAACATAAAAATCAGCACGTGGTTGCCAAGAAGCATTTCCAGCATCCTCATCCAATATAGTTGCAGCAGATGATAAAAGTGTCTCGTATGTCTCAATAATGGAATTTGGGGATATAACTTTGCTGCACATCTACAAAACACACACACATTCTACAGTTACAAGAAGAAAAGGTTGAAACAACACAAACACTACACATTGCCTCGTCTATACGGCGCAAAATACAAGAAAAAATTTATACCATGAAAGGAAAGAGGATTCAGAATCAACTTGTTATTGTTAGGAGATATCCAACTTGTATTTCCAGGTGGCCATAGGCCAGTATATATATATATACAAGTACAGATGTGGTACAATATGCAGAAAACCCCTCAATAAAAAGGGGAACACGGCTAAATATATATAACTCTAACACACCCACCCCCCCTCTAAAACTCATGGTGGATCAACAACGAGTTTGGAGAGATGGAAGCCGTGCTTTGCTTTAGTATGGGCCTTCGTAAAGAAATCCGCCAACTGTAACTCGGAAGGCACATACTGAAGAGCAATAACCAGATCCTGCAAACCAGCGCGCACAAAAGAAGCATCAACACCAATATGTTTGGTGAGCTCATGCTTAACAGGGTCACGGGCAATACTAATAGCACTTGTACTGTCAAACAAGAGCAGAGTAGGTGTAGTGATAGAAACACCAAGCTCCTGAAATAACCACCGTAACCAAGTCACCTGTGCCGTCAAAAGAGCCATAGCTCACGACTCAGCCTTTTCTTCGTCTTCAGGACAATGAGAGAACCACCAACGAAAACACAGTAAGCAGAAAGCGAACGGCAATCTAAGGGATCACTAGCTCACATAGCATCTGAATAGGCCTGATGTTGTAATGAACTGGAGCGGGGAAAGAACCGAGGGTGAGAGATCGTGCCACGAAGATAATAGAGAACACGAGGGAGGTGACTATAGTGAACCGAAGTGAGAGCAGAGACAAACTGACTCAAAATATGGACATGATAGAAGATATCTGGACGAGTGATAGCTAGATAGACAAGACTCCAACAAGATGACGATAACGCGTCGGATCAGACAAGGGGTCACTATCAGTAGCACGGATATGAACATTGAGCTCCATGGGAGTCTCAACAATGCGGTAATCAGTAAGAGCAGCACGAGCAAGAAAATCTTGGGTATACTTTTCTTGGGAAGTAAAAAAGGCATCAGAGGTAGAAGAGACCTCAATCACAAGAAAATAGCTAAGAGGGCCAAGATCGGATATAAGAAACTGCTCACTAAGGCGTGCCTTCACAAAGCAATATACTCGGGGACGTCGCCAATGATGATCATGTCATCAACATATAGAGGAAGAGTCCAACCACGAGCAAAAAGGTGGACAAACAGTGTAGGATCATGAGCACACGCTAAAAAACCAGCAGCAATCATCCCAGAGGCAAAATGTTCAAACCAGGCGCGAGGGGCTTGCTTAAGGCCATAGAGAGAGCGGCGAAGACGGCAGACCATGCAGTCAGGAACAAAATACCCATGCAGTGGTTGCATGTAAACCTCCTCACGCAACACCATTAAGAAAGGCATTCTTAACATCAAGCTAAGACATAGACCAGTGGCGATTGGAGGCCTCAGCAAGAAGTGTTCAAATAATGGTCATATGGGCCACAGGAGCAAAAGTCTCATTGTAATCACAACCATGCTCCTGCTGGAAGCCACGAGCCACAAGACTAGCTATGTAGCGCTCAACAGAACCATCGGAGCGAGTCTTAACCTTATAGACCCACTTACAAGTGATGGGACGAACACGGGGAGGAAGAGAAACAAGATCCCACGTGTCGGTGCCTGCCATTCCAAGCTGTCATTTGGGATGAACAACAACATCACGGTACAAAGTCGGCTTAAGAACAACAATGCCTGCGCTTGGAAAACCAAGGCGGTCAACAGGCAGAAGCAGACGAGGACGCAAGCCATAAGTAGGATGAGACGAGGAACATGGCACATCAGAAGTAGATGGCGCATCAGTAGACACATCCACAACATACAAACGGCGAGTATAGAAGTGAGGAAAAGATGGAAGAATACGAGGAGGAATCACTAGAATAAACTCAGGTGATGGAGATGGGGAAGCCACTGGTGATGAAGGTGTAGAATCCTGTGATAAGCGAGGTGACGAAGCCATAGGAGATGGCAGCGTCAAATCTGCAATAGTCGGAGAAGCAAGAGCAGTAGGACAGATGGACAAGGGCTCAACAGGATTGATAGGAGTGTCATGAAAAGTGAGGACTAATATATCCTCCACTGAAAAGGTCGAGGAAGATGAACGTGATTAGAGGGAAGAGACTCATCAAAAGTCACATCCCGAGAAATACACATCTGACGACCTACAGGTGGGGTGGGACAACACACAGCGGAGCTTCAAGCTCGTTCGAGCCAACGGGCTTTGACCTGATACAGGGCCAACTCGATCTGGAGAGGAGGCACACCGGAAGGGTAGGGCAGCAAGCAACAAGAGGATCGAACAGCGCACACGGTCAAACGCAAAGCCGACGAGGAGCACGTGTTGGCATGGGCCGTGCTTGCGGAAGGCACAAACGGTGCGTTGGTGGAAGGTTGCTTGGCCAGCTTGATGAGTGGGCGAGATACGCAAGAGGGCAGAACAACGACAGCAAGAGGCACGCATGGAGAATAGGCGGACCGGTGGCCGACGTGAGAAAGGTAGCGGCGGTGCACGAGACACGATCGAAAAGAGCACAAGTTGAGCGTGCGGGGAAAAAACTAATGCTCCAATACCATGTTAGGAAATATGCAACTTGTATATCCAGGTGGCCATAGGACAACATATATACACATACAAGTGTTGTACAATACAATATGCAGAAAACCCCTTAGAGAACAAGGAAAATACAAAGGGGAAACAGATATAAGCTCTCAATACAGGGAGCAATAGGAGATATCAGAGCCTAACGTAAGGATGATATCGCGCTAACCAACATGCTGACCACATCCAAATTCTACAATCATAAATTATACAAATTATGATCTAAATCATAAAAATGTATCTCTAGAGTTGTACTGCTTCTGTTTCTGGGCTGGAGAAGCCGAAGCTACCCAAATAAGCCATAACTAACATGCATGCAACACTACTGCCTTAAAGATCGTATGATTCTTAGAGAATGCAAATACTTAGGAATTTTTTCCCTATAGAGGCCCGTTTGACTATACGAATGAAGTTAACGAATTTGTATGGATTGCTTTCCTGTGCCCGTAATTCTATAGGAATTTGACATCCACTCTGTCTTCTTTTCTACTGATTTGCTTAGTAACTAAGGCAGTTTTCCTATGTCCTACACAAACGACTACCCTGCAGCTTTCCTATGTTTTGCAATCATCAGTTTTGCACTTGCATTCCCATCGAAATCCTGTGTTTCATTCCTACAATCCAAAGAGACCTTGCAACTATTATTTCCCTCAGAACAGCACCCTTCCCAATTTTATCATATAGTTATTCATACTTCTAGTTTAGAATTACACATGACTAGTGTAACAGGAAGAGACTAAACACCTTTAGCACTGCTCGATTATTGATGAACATGTGTTGCCAATATAATAAGTCAATATGTCAGGTATGAGATATTCAAGAATCACAAGTTGGGACACATGGTAGCAGCTAGAAAAGGATGAGCAAGAGAATCAACCCAAAACTACTACATAACTTACCAGGCCACAGAGAAACCGCAGCAATATCCTGATCCTATCACGGTTTTCAGTATGCAAAGCATCCTGCAATTACAACGAGTCAATACAAGGCTAGGATGATCTTAAGAGGGACCAAAGTTGGGAAAAAGAAGTCCAGTGGCATAATAAGTCAATAATGCTGGAATATAATCATAGAGAACATTTCTCCAATGGAACAAGGGGGGTGAAAAGATTAACAGATGTTATCATGCTCTGTGATGTAGAAACAAAGATTCACACCTGTAGGTTTGCTTGTGTTGCATCCACGATACCCTTGGCAAAATCTTCATTTTCTAAATTTAACAAACCTATCTGACATTACAAAAGAACAAAGCAGAACCATCACAACGATTTAGTTCAATTAAATAAGAGAGATCATATAGCAGCATCTTGTCCTTAAAACATGTAGCTCAAAAGTTAATTTAAAGTGAGATTACAAAGGTAGGTAGTTCTCAAAAAAAAAAACAAAGGTAGGTACAGAAGGTTTTAAAACCAACTGTCATAAATAAAGACCAGTTCTTTATGGAAGAGAACTGCTCAAAATTACTGTGCGTCCAATTTTGTTGCGATTAATTCATCATTTGAACTAAAACAATAGACATACCCTCCTCTCATGAAAAGATGCACATAAAAATACGCCAACAGAATAAAATCGTAGAAGTATTGGCGAACGGCTGGACATCATCGCCCACCATAGCATACACGGTACCAAGAGGATCAAGAGACCACAATTGATCTCTGTTTATTTATAAGTAGCAGGTTTGTTGCACAAAACATGTGGAAATAATGAAAAGATAGTATGTTTGCATTGGCATGGCAAGCTTTGCGTGGGAGAGGATATATAAATGAGCAGTCGTACATGAGCACTATAATAATCAAAATCCTACCCACAGATTAAAAAATAACATGCAGATCATGTGTAAACATGATAAGACCTAGGCCAACAGAATATGAGTCAAAGCATATGTGAACTTCAAAGTTCACTGACAATGTAAAGTCACCAGTCATATAGATAACATTTTAGATCAGGGTTACAAACTATAACTGTGGCGTATAACCAAACTGTATGCTTGTACAGGGCCATGTTTTGTTTCATATGTCCAACCAGAAACTCAAAACGATAAATATGCATACTAGATATATGTTGTTTATAATGCTGATATACATGCTGCTTTCCTCTTTGTACAGAAATAATAAGGACATTCAAAGCATGAGTAACAAGTCAAACATGTAATGAGATTCAATAAGAACTTCAAATGATCCACGAGTAATATTTATGAAAGAAGACAACATAAATTAGCAAAGTGTATAGGCTTCATAGAAATAGCTGCATACCAAAACTCCAAAGAAAGGAATCTTGTGAGGTAATTGTTCTGCACACTGAAGGAGAAACTGCTAGGACAAAGGTACATTTAGTTAGCACCTCAAATCGATTCAGATAAAAGATGACGATATGTATCGAAGGCATTGAAGAGGTAAGCAAATGCTACAGGATGCAGCATGTAGGATCCATACTCCACGTTTTTTTTTGAACAATGGCTGGGAAGGAACCAATTAAGCACTAATGCTTCTTTGTAGAATTAAAACTATAGATTATCAAAAGATAGCCAGATTGGAATAGTAAAAGCACAATAATATGAACAAGCACAGATTAGAATGTTGGACACCAACCTCAAAAATATCATCTTTGGAGTGTTCATATTCACGAGAAAGCACATTGTAACAGATTTCCTGTGAAGCCAATGCTTGGTCAGAACAGGTGCGAAAGAAACATGGCCTGATAGATGAAAAAATGCAAACATTCTATTAAGACCATTGTGCGTTAGTTGGAACAACTGCGATGTTGTAAATATTGACAAACAATCACAGGAAAAATGTGTGTGTGCCTATGAACTTGCTTGGCACCCTTTAGTAATCATTTGATTGAAACTGCATTTTGCAATAAACCAGGATTCTACCTAGAGATGGGTAATCTTCATCATTACATACTACTATCCAATAGTACCACAATTTCACTTATCTTAGAGGGCATGTTCAACTAGAAACAGGATAAGTGACAAACGATTTATGTCGCTCTTAACATAATAATAACCCTGGAACTATCCTAGGATTACTGTAACACCAAATTGTAGTCGTAGGATATATATAGGATGTGTTTGGTTTGAGCTCGGGCTTGTCCAACAAACAAATTTGGCCAAGGTTCTGTTTGCCCATGAATTGGCCAGTGTTGGGAAGAAAAATGTACTAGAGTAGGCAAAGGGGAATTGGCATGCCCAAAAGTTGGCAACCGTCCAAACAAGGTCCAAATTTTTAGTCATGGCCAGAAATTGAATTGTGACAGCAGATGTGCAACACTGCAAGCAGACAAGTTCCTAAGGCACTAGTAGTAGGTCGCAACCCAAGTTTGGTCTCTATCATATTAAGCCAACTTGCTGTATCTAAATGCAAGAAGCAGATCCAATGGCCTGGGAACCAAATCCAACTGTTGAGAGCGACGATACTAGATTGGCAGGAATGATATAACGAAAGCAAAGACTGCAAACCTTTTGGATAATTAAGAACAGGCGGTGGACTGTAGGCGCCCTAGAACAATAGTGATTAAAAAAGCACTAGCACCCCCATCTTCTGCACTCTCCGCAGACTGCCAGCCAGATTGGCACATTGAGAGCCGCCGCGATACCAATTCCACTCCGCAGTCCGCACCCCCAATAGCAAGAGCTGAGTATTCCGTACAGAGAACTGTGACCAGTGGCTAGGGTTTTGAAGGGGTGGCGAGGTGGGAGGGAGAGAGGTAGGGGAACTCACGATGTGCTCCTTGTGGTCGGCGGTTCCCCCGTACTCGGGGCACCTGTCGCCGATGCGAAGCAGCAGCGTCCTCCAGCCAGCGCTCATGGCGGCGGTGGCGGTGGCGGTGGCGGACAACAGAGAGGGGAGAGAGGTGCCTGGTGCGGGCAGGAGGCGACTCGGGTCGAGGGTTTTGGTTTCGGTCGGTGCGCGGGGGTTTGACTCTGTGGGAGGCTGGTTAGCGTGGTTTTGGGGCGTGTTTGGTTGCCTGCATACGGCCGAGCCTGGCCCGGGAAAGATTGAGCCTGTTTGGTAGCATGTGTTCACTGTGCGGTCCGCATCACACGGAAGTTAAAGCACGTCCAGATCAAGCCCTCGTGAGCCTGGCTCGGGCGAGGCAGGGAAGGGCGACACGTTTCTCCACTCGTGCAAGCAGGGAGATGGCGCGGGCTCGGCCGCGTCGCCGAAAAATCGGCAGGAAAAAACTTGCAACTTCACCAATAAGTCGCTAAGACACCGGCCCCACGGTGGGCGTCAACTGTCGTGGTTCTAAGTCTGACAGTTGAAAGGGGGTAGGAATGGAGAGGCAAGATCTTAGCTATAGTGAAGATGTACACACGAGGTTTACGAGTTCAGGCCCTTCTCGGAGGAAGTAACAACCCTATGTCTCGTTGCCCGGAGGCGGTCGATTGGATTATGTGTGTTGTGTTACAGAGGGTGCGAACCCTTGTGTCAGAGGAGGGAGTGGCTTATATAGAATGCGCCAGGACCCCAGCCCGCCTTCATTACAAGGGAACTGATGTACATAAAGTAAGGGGCGTTTCTGGTAACGCCAGTATTAAGTACTCTTAATGCTCATGAAGACTAAGGAGTGAATATCCGGCCGTTGTACGTCCTACCGACTCCTGGTATTCGACGTAGTCGAGTGGTTCCCATATGGTCGAGTGAAGGTAGAGAATTCTGGTCGAGTGATTGCATCGTCGAGTGGATTCTTGGTCTTCTCATCTTCTGGGGTAGTGACCTTGGGTAGGGTGTGTAGGTCAGGCCTATGACCCTACCCCAGGTCTGTATCGTCATCAGTAGCCCCCGAATGGATTAAGGTGTGAGTGCAAAGTAGGTTGAAATTGAACCTGTTCCAAGCTTCGGGACTTCGAGAGTGCTTTCTGTAAGTCTGAACGTCTGCGTTGGTATTTGATGTCGACTCAGTTGCCTTGGTCCATTCAGCGGACAGTAGAATGAATTGTTGATCTCGTGTGCCGAGTGTTGTGTTGGAGAGCGGGATCTTGGGCGCGATTGTCTGCAGCGTATCCCGGATTTCGCGGGATACAAAATTTCGGGGGAGCGCTCGAGACGGGGGAGGCCAAAGCAGGCGGAGCGGATAAGCAGTGATTCCTCGATTTCCGCGCCACCTTTTTCGCCACGTACGCTGCGCGTGACTGTTGCGGGATTTGACGGGATCGTCCGGCCCCACGCGTCGGTCACTCGGAAATGACCTCTTATAAGGTGACCGGACCGAGGCGTCCGCACTGTGCGCATTTTCTCTTCTTCCTCCTTTCTCTGCTTCTCCGCCGCACCTTACTCTTCCGCTCCGACGCCGCTGCCCCGTCGCTATGGTGAAGGACAAGACGGCGGCGCTAGAGCGCGCAAAGAAGACGAAGGAGGTGGCGAAGGGCAAGAAGAAGCAATGCGGGTCGTCGTCACGCGCGGGGCTGCCGCCGGGCTGGATCCAGGGAGATTGGGTCCGGTCTTCGATTCAGCAGGCGGACTTGGACGAGCTGATGGAGTCAGGGTTGATCGCCAAGGGAGTGGCGAGGCTGTCGGAGGGGGATATGAGTCCTCAACCTCGACCGGGTGAGTGCATTCTGCTCGCCACCCACGTCGACCGCGGCTTTTCGCTTCCCCCGCATCCTTTCTTTCGAGGGTTTCTGAACTTTCTCGGCGCTCAACTCCACCATTTCTCCCCCAACACCATCACGCATTTAGCCGCTTTCCTGTCGATGTGCGAGAACTTCTTGGGGTGTCGACCGCATTGAGGTCTTTTCAAACACATCTCCACTATTCGTTCCCAATCGGTAAAAAAGGCGAAGTCGAGTGACTCGAAAACCCATGTCATCCAGATGTTGTTGGGGAACGTTGCAGAAAATTAAAAAATATCCTACGGTTTCACCAAGATCCATCTATGAGTTCATCTAAGCAACGAGTCATGGGAGAGAGATTGCATCTACATACCACTTTGTAGATCGCGTGCGGAAGGGTTCGAGAGAACGGTGAAGATGGAGTCGTACTCGCCGTGATTCAAATCACCGATGACCAAGTGCCGAGCGGACAGCACCTCCGCGTTCAACACATGTACGGAGCGAATGATGTCTCCTCCTTCTTGATCCAGCAAGGGGGAAGGAGAGGTTGATGATGATCCAGCAGCACAACAGCGTGGTGGTGGATGCAGCAGAACTCCGGCACGGCTTCGCCAAGCTGTTGCGGGAGGAGGACGAGGTGTAGCAGGGGAGGGAGGCGCCAAGACACAAGGGTGCGGCTGCCCTCCCCCTGCCCTCCTTTATATAGGCCCCCAGGGGGGGCCGGCCCTGGGAGATGCAATCTCCCAAGGGGGCGGCGGCCAGTGGGGTTGGAGTGCCCCCCAAGGCAAGTGGTGCGCCCCCCCACCTACGGTTTCCAACCCTAGGCGCAGGGGGGCCCAAGGGGGGCGCACCAGCCCACTAGGGGCTGGTTCCCCTCCCACTTCAGCCCACGGGGCCCTCCAGGATAGGTGGCCCCACCCGGTGGACCCCCGGGACCCTTCCGGTGGTCCCGGTACAATACCGGGTGACCCCGAAACTTTCCCGATGGCCGAAACAGCACTTCCTATATAGTTTTCTTTACCTCCGGACCATTCCGGAACTCCTCGTGATGTCCGGGATCTCATCCGGGACTCCGAACAACATTCGGTTTGCTGCAGACTCATACTCATACAACCCTAGCGTCACCGAACCTTAAGTGTGTAGACCCTACGGGTTCGGGAGACATGCAGACATGACCGAGACAGCTCTCCGGTCAATAACCAACAGCGGGATCTGGATACCCATGTTGGCTCCCACATACTCCTCGATGATCTCATCGGATGAACCACGATGTCGAGGGTTCAAGCAACCCCGTATACTATTCCCTTTGTCAGACGGTATGTTACTTGCCCGAGACTCGATCGTCGGTATCCCAATACCTCGTTCAGTCTCGTTACCGGCAAGTCACTTTACTCGTACCGTAATGCATGATCCCGTGACCAGACACTTGGTCACTTTGAGCTCATTATGATGATGCACTACCGAGTGGGCCCAGTGATACCTCTCCGTAACACGGAGTGACAAATCCCAGTCTCGATCCGTGTCAACCCAACAGACACTTTCGGAGATACCTGTAGTGCACCTTTATAGTCACCCAGTTACGTTGTGACGTTTGGTACACCCAAAGCACTCCTACGGTATTCGGGAGTTACACGATCTCATGGTCTAAGGAAGAGATACTTGACATTGGAAAAGCTCTAGCAAAACGAACTACACGATCTCGTGCTATGCTTAGGAATGGGTCTTGTCCATCATATCATTCTCCTAATGATGTGATCCCGTTGTCAATGACTTCTAATGTCCATAGTCAGGAAACCATGACTATCTGTTGACCAACGAGCTAGTCAACTAGAGGCTTACTAGGGACGGATTGTGTTCTATGTATTCACGCGTGTATTACGATTTCCGGATAATACAATTATAGCATGAATAAAAGAAAATTATCATGAACAAGGAAATATAATAATAATCCTTTTATTATTGCCTCTAGGGCATATTTCCAACAGTCTCCCACTTGCACTAGAGTCAACAATCTAGTTACATTGTGATGAATCGAACACCCATAGAGTTCTGGTGTTGATCATGTTTTGCTCGCGAGAGAGGTTTAGTCAATGGATCTGCGACATTCAGATCCGTATGTACTTTGCAAATCTCTATGTCTCCATCTTGAACATTTTCACGGATGGAGTTGAAACGACGCTTGATGTGCCTGGTCTTCTTGTGAAACCTGGGCTCCTTGGCAAGGGCAATAGCTCCAGTGTTGTCACATAAGAGTTTGATCGGCCCCGACGCATTGGGTATGACTCCTAGGTCGGTGATGAACTCCTTCACCCGTATTGCTTCATGCACTGCCTCCGAGGCTGTCATGTACTCCGCTTCACATGTAGATCCCGCCACGACGCTCTGCTTGCAGCTGCACCAGCTTACTGCTCCACCATTCAACATATACACGTATCCGGTTTGTGACTTAGAGTCATCCAGATCTGTGTTGAAGCTAGCATCGACGTAACCCTTTACGGCGAGCTCTTCGTCACCTCCATAAACGAGAAACATGTCCTTTGTCCTTTTCAGGTACTTTAGGATATTCTTGACCGCAGTGTTCCTTGCCGGAATTACTTTGGTACCTTCCTACCGAACTTACCGCTAGGTTTACATCAGGTCTGGTACACAGCATGGCATACATAATAGATCCTATGGCTGAAGCATTGAGGATGACACTCATCTCTTCTTTATCTTTTGCCGTGGTCGGGCATTGAGCCGAGCTCAATCTCACACCTTGCAGTACAGGCAAGGACCCTTTCTTGGACTGATCCATTTTGAACTTCTTCAAAATCTTATCAAGGTATGTGCTTTGTGAAAGACCTATGAGGCGTCTCGATCTATCCCTATAGATCTTGATGCCTAATATGTAAGCAGCTTCTCCAAGGTCCTTCATTGGAAAACACTTATTCAAGTAGGCCTTAATGCTGTCCAAGAATTCTATATCATTTCCCATCAAAAGTATGTCATCTACATATAATATGAGAAATGCTACAGAGCTCCCACTCACTTTCTTGTAAACGCAGGCTTCTCCATAAGTCTGCATAAACCCAAACGCTTTGATCATCTCATCAAAGCGAATGTTCCAACTCCAAGATGCTTGCACCAGCCCATAAATGGATCGCTGGAGCTTGCATACTTTGTTAGCATTCTTAGGATCGACAAAACCTTCCGGCTACATCATATACAACTCTTCCTTAAGATAGCCGTTAAGGAATGCCGTTTTGACGTCCATCTGCCATATCTCATAATCATAGTATGCGGCAATTGCTAACATGATTCGGACGGACTTAAGCTTCGCTACGGGAGAGAAAGTCTCATCGTAGTCAACCCCTTGAACTTGTCGATAACCCTTAGCAACAAGTCGAGCTTTATAGATGGTGACATTACCATCCGCGTCCGTCTTCTTCTTAAAGATCCATTTGTTTTCTATCGCTCGCCGATCATCGGGCAAGTCAGTCAAAGTCTATACTTTGTTTTCATACATGGATTCTATCTTAGATTGCATGGCTTCTAGCCATTTGTTGGAATCTGGGCCCGCCATCGCTTCTTCATAGTTCGAA
The DNA here is from genome assembly GCF_002162155.2 of Triticum dicoccoides. NCBI lineage: Eukaryota > Viridiplantae > Streptophyta > Magnoliopsida > Poales > Poaceae > Triticum > Triticum dicoccoides. The sequence goes on from NC_041391.1 coordinate 50,076,507, forward strand.
GGTTCACCGTTGTCTAACAACATGATTTCCAGGACAGGGTTGCCATACCACTCTGGTGTGGAACGTGTCCTTGTGGACCTACGAAGTTCAGTAGCAACTTGATCCGAAGTAGCTTGATCGTCATCATTAATTTCCTCTCCAGTTGGTGTAGGCACCACAGGAACAATTTCCTGAGCTGCACTACTTTCCGGTTCAAGAGGTAGTACTTTATCGAGCTCTACTTTCCTCCCACTTACTCCTTTCGAGAGAAACTCTTTTTCCAGAAAGGATCCGTTCTTGGCAACAAAGATCTTGCCTTTGGATCTAAGGTAGAAGGTATACCCAATGGTTTCTTTGGGGTATCCTATGAAGACGCATTTTTCCGACTTGGGTTCGAGCTTTTCAGGTTGAAGTTTCTTGACATAAGCATTGCATCCCCAAACTTTTAGAAACGATAGCTTAGGTTTCTTCCCAAACCATAATTCATACGGTGTCATCTCAACGGATTTAGACGGTGCCCTATTTAAAGTGAATGTAGCTGTCTCTAGAGCGTATCCCCAAAATGATAGCGGTAAATCGGTAAGAGACATCATAGATCGCACCATATCCAATAGAGTGCGATTACGACGTTCGGACACACCGTTACGCTGAGGTGTTCCAGGCGGCGTGAGTTGTGAAACGATTCCACATTTTCTTAAGTGTGTACCAAATTCGTGACTTAAATATTCTCCTCCACGATCCGATCGTAGGAATTTTATCTTTCGGTCACGTTGATTCTCTACTTCATTCTGAAATTCCTTGAACTTTTCAAAGGTCTCAGACTTGTGTTTCATCAAGTAGACATACCCATATCTACTCAAGTCATCAGTGAGAGTGAGAACATAACGATATCCTCCGCGAGCTTCAACGCTCATTGGACCACACACATCAGTATGTATGATTTCCAATAAGTTGGTTGCTCGCTCCATTGTTCCGGAGAACGGGGTCTTGGTCATTTTGCCCATGAGGCATGGTTCGCATGTGTCAAATGATTCATAATCGAGAGACTCTAAAAGTCCATCAGTATGGAGCTTCTTCATGCGCTTGACACCAATGTGACCAAGGGGGCAGTGCCACAAGTATGTGGGACTATCTTTATCAACTTTACATCTTTTGGTATTCACACTATGAATATGTGTAACATTGCATTCGAGATTCATTAAGAATAAACCATTGACCATCGGGGCATGACCATAAAACATATCTCTCATATAAATAGAACAACCATTATTCTTAGATTTAAATGAGTAGCCATCTCGCATCAAACGAGATCCAGATACAATGTTCATGCTCAAACTTGGCACTAAATAACAATTATTGAGGTTTAAAACTCCCGTAGGTAAATGTAGAGGTAGCGTGCCGACGGTGATCACATCGACCTTGGAACCATTCCCGATGCGCATCGTCACCTCGTCCTTTGCCAGTCTCCGCTTATTCCGCAGCTCCTGCTGTGAGTTGCAAATGTGAGCAACGGCACCGGTATCAAATACCCAGGAGTTACTATGAGTACTGGTAAGGTACACATCAATTACATGTATATCAAATATACCTTTAGTCTTGCCGGCCTTCTTGTCCGCTAAGTATTTGGGGCAGTTCCGCTTCCAGTGACCCTTCCCTTTGCAATAAAAGCACTCAGTCTCAGGCTTGGGTCCATTCTTTGACTTCTTCCCGGCAACTGGCTTACCGGGCGCGGCAACATCTTTGCCGTCCTTCTTGAAGTTCTTCTTACCCTTGCCCTTCTTGAACTTAGTGGTCTTATTGACCATCAACACTTGATGTTCTTTCTTGATTTCAACCTCTGCTGACTTCAGCATTGAGAATACTTCAGGAATGGTCTTCACCATCCCTTGCATATTGTAGTTCAACACAAAGCTCTTGTAGCTCGGTGGGAGTGACTGAAGGATTCTGTCAATGACCACCTCGTCCGGGAGGTTGATCTCCAGCTGGGACAGGCGGTTGTGCAACCCAGACATTTTGAGTATGTGCTCACTGACAGAACTGTTTTCCTCCATCTTACAACTATAGAACTTGTCGGAGACTTCATATCTCTCGACCCGGGCATGAGCTTGGAAAACCATTTTCAGCTCCGCGAACATCTCATAAGCTCCGTGTTTCTCAAAAAGCTTTTGGAGCCCCGGTTCTAAGCTGTAAAGCATGCCGCACTGAACGAGGGAGTAATCATCAGCATGTGATTGCCAAGTGTTCATAACGTCTTGGTTCTCTGGGATGGGTGCTTCACCTAGCGGTGCATCTAGGACATAATTTCTTGGCTGCTATGAGGATGATCCTCAGGTTCCGGACCCAGTCCGAATAGTTGCTGCCATCATCTTTCAGCTTGGTTTTCTCTAGGAACGCGTTGAAGTTCATGTTGACATGAGCGTTGGCCATTTGATCTACAAGACATATTTTGCAAAAGTTTTAGACTAAGTTCATGATAATTAAGTTCATCTAATCAAATTATTTAATGAACTCCCACTCAGATTAGACATCCCTCTAGTCATCTAAGTGTTACACGATCCGAGTCGACTAGGCCGTGTCCGATCATCACGTGAGACGGACTAGTCATCATCGGTGAACATCTCCATGTTGATCGTATCTTCCATACGACTCATGTTCGACCTTTCTGTCTCTGTGTTCCGAGGCCATGTCTGTACATGCTAGGCTCGTCAAGTTAGCCCTAAGTGTTCTGCATGTGTAAATCTGTCTTACACCCGTTGTATGTGAACGTAAGGATCTATCACACCTGATCATCACGTGGTGCTTCGAAACGACGAACTTTAGCAATGGTGCACAGTTAGGGGGAACACTTTCTTGAAATTATTATAAGGGATCATCTTATTTACTACCGCCGTTCTAAGTAAACAAGATGCATAAAACATAATAAACATCACATGCAATTATATAGTAGTGACATGATATGGCCAATATCATATAGCTCCTTCGATCTCCATCTTCGGGGCTCCATGATCATCTTCGTCACCGGCATGACACCATGATCTCCATCATCATGATCTCCATCATTGTGTCTTCATGAAGTTGTCACGCCAACGACTACTTGTACTTCTATGGCTAACGTGTTTAGCAATAAAGTAAAGTAATTTACATGGCGTTCTTCAATGACACGCAGGTCATACAAAAATAAAGACAACTCCTATGGCTCCTGCCGGTTGTCATACTCATCGACATGCAAGTCGTGATTCCTATTACAAGAACATGATCTCATACATCACAATATATCATTCATCATTCATCACAACTTCTGGCCATATCACATCACATGACAATTGCTGCAAAAACAAGTTAGACGTCCTCTAATTGTTGTTGCATCTTTTACGTGGCTGCAATTAGGTTCTAGAAAGAATGTTTTCTTACCTACGAATAACCACAACGTGATTTTGTCAACTTCTATTTACCCTTCATAAGGACCCTTTTCATCTAATCCGCTCCAACTAAAGTAGGAGAGACAGACACCCGCTAGCCACCTTATGCAACTAGTGCATGTCAGTCGGTGGAACCTGTCTCACGTAAGCGTACGTGTAAGGTCGGTCCGGGCCGCTTCATCCCACAATACCGCTGAAGCAAGGAAAGACTAGTAGCGGCAAGCAAGTTGACAAGATCTACGCCCACAACAAAATTGTGTTCTACTCGTGCAATAGAGAACTACGCATAAACCTGGCTCCTATACCACTGTTGGGGAACATTGCAGAAAATTAAAAATTTTCCTACGGTTTCACCAAGATCCATCTATGAGTTCATCTAAGCAACGAGTCATGGGAGAGAGATTTCATCTACATACCACTTTGTAGATCGCGTGCGGAAGCGTTCGAGAGAACGGTGATGATGGAGTCATACTTGCCGTGATTCAAATCACCGATGACCAAGTGCCGAGCGGACAACACCTCCGCGTTCAACACACGTACGGAGCAGATGATGTCTCCTCCTTCTTGATCCAGCAAGGGGGAAGGAGAGGTTGATGATGATCCAGCAGCACAACGGCGTGGTGGTGGATGCATCAGAACTCCGGCAGGGCTTCGCCAAGCTGCTGCGGGAGGAGGACGAGGTGTAGCAGGGGAGGGAGGCGCCAAGACACAAGGGTGCGGCTGCCCTCCCCCTGCCCTCCTTTATATAGGCCCCCAGGGGGGGGGGCGGCCCTGGGAGATGCAATCTCCCAAGGGGGCGGCGGCCAGGGGGGTTGGAGTGCCCCCCAAGGCAAGTGGTGCGCCCTCCCCACCTACGGTTTCCAACCCTAGGCGCAGGGGGGCCCAAGGGGGGGCGCACCAGCCCACTAGGGGCTGGTTCCCCTCCCACTTCAGCCCACGGGGCCCTCTGGGATAGGTGGCCCCACCCGGTGGACCCCCGGGACCCTTCCGGTGGTCCCGGTACAATACCGGGTGACCCCGAAACTTTCCCGATGGCCGAAACAGCACTTCCTATATAGTTTTCTTTACCTCCGGACCATTCCGGAACTCCTCGTGACGTCCCGGATCACATCCGGGACTCCGAACAACATTCAGTTTGCTGCATACTCATATTCATACAACCCTAGCATCACCGAACCTTAAGTGTGTAGACCCTACGGGTTCGGGAGACATGCAGACATGACCGAGACAGCTCTCCGGTCAATAACCAACAGCGGGATCTGGATACCCATGTTGGCTCCCACATACTCCTCGATGATCTCATCGGATGAACCACGATGTCGAGGGTTCAAGCAACCCCGTATACTATTCCCTTTGTCAGACGGTATGTTACTTGCCCGAGACTCGATCTTCGGTATCCCAATACCTCGTTCAGTCTCGTTACCGGCAAGTCACTTTACTCGTACCGTAATGCATGATCCCGTGACCAAACACTTGGTCACTTTGAGCTCATTATGATGATGCACTACCGAGTGGGCCCAGTGATACCTCTCCGTAACACGGAGTGAAAAATCCCAGTCTCGATCCGTGTCAACCCAACAGACACTTTCAGAGATACCTGTAGTGCACCTTTATAGTCACCCAGTTACGTTGTGACGTTTGGTACACCCAAAGCACTCCTACGGTATCCGGGAGTTACATGATCTCATGGTCTAAGGAAGAGATACTTGACATTGGAAAAGCTCTAGCAAAACGAACTACACGATCTTGTGCTATGCTTAGGAATGGGTCTTGTCCATCACATCATTCTCCTAATGATGTGATCCCGTTGTCAATGACATCTAATGTCCATAGTCAGGAAACCATGACTATCTGTTGACCAACGAGCTAGTCAACTAGAGGCTTACTAGGGACGTATTGTGGTCTATGTATTCACACGTGTATTACGATTTCCAGATAATACAATTATAGCATGAATAAAAGACAATTATCATGAACAAGGAAATATAATAATAATCCTTTTATTATTGCCTCTAGGGCATATTTCCAACAGATGTTTGGGGGTTTAGGCATCCAAAAGAGAAAAGGGAGTGCCTTTCCTGCCATGACCCTTCCTGACTCTGTTAGAGGCTGGCAGTCGACTTGGTTCTATTGCTAAGATGTCGCGACTCTTGGTCAGTCGACCGGTCTCCCCCACTTCTCGTTTGACCGAGTCCAGACTCCTGCTCCACTTAAAGTGACTGCTGGCGAGATCATGGAGACGAGGATGTTGGTGGACAGGGTGGTTCAGCTTATCAATGATGGCGTCACGGGTTTGGATCTGTTGGAGGTGTTCCTCAGTCGACGCATCCAGCCTCTCCAGGCCTGCGATCACCCGATGTGGCTGTATTCCGGGCCGGACGACACCGCTCGGACCCATCCGGAAGAAGTGCCATCTGCAATAGTAGCCTCGTGGCTGAGGAGCATCACAGGCAATCAGGACAATCCGAGAGGGTCTAGGCAGGTTGTTCCCTTTAGCAGTGTAAATTCACCCGACAAGGTACTCTTTTCGTTCGTCTGACTGTTTCTCATTCATGCTCCGACTGCACTTGATATTGACCGACTCTCGTTCAACCAATTTGCTCTGCAGGTGTTCACTGAGATGCATTCGATGCCCAACGGTGAACAGGCTTTGGAACAGGCCCAAGAGGGGGAGGACAGCACGAAGGATAGTGTCGAGTGGGATTCTCAGGGAAGCGACGAGGAGGAGGAGAGCGAGGAATCCGACGAGGAGGAGGAAGTCGACTCGCCGCCATGCCCCGAACGTCGATCCAAACAATAGCATGACCCGGTCGGCGAGCGTGGGAAAGGCGTGGGTCCGAGTGTCGGTACTCAGAAGCGCACTCGCACGTCGACTCCGCAGCCGACGGAGAAGGTGGCCAAGCAGCCTAAAGTTGCTCCCTCCAAGACCCGGAAGACTTTGCCACGAATCAAGATGGACGTCCCCGTTGCCTCAGGGTGGGTATCTTGTTTGAGTTTCTGTAAGTCGACTGAAGGTTTTCTTGATCTGACCAACCAACTCTTGTGTCCTTTCAGCCCCACCTCTGCTGCCACTGACATGGATGTTGACAAGGCGCTAGGAGACGAAGAAGCCACCTCACGAGCTGGTAAGTTCGTCAACTCAATTCTGTTTGACCGAGTGGGCGGTCGATTGACTGAAAATTTGATACTTCTCTTCTTATGTAGCTCCGCAAGACATCGTTGTGCTTCCTGACGACATAGAAGAAGAAGCGCCTCTACAGGAGAGGAGGAAGAACAGTGGAGGTTCGAGCAGGAGGAGACTTGAAGTCCAAATCCCTCAGTTGACACCGGCGCAGTCGACACCGGCGCCTGAGGCGATAGTTCAGACTAACATCACGTTTGGTAACCCGTTGACGACTGATCGTCCGTCGGGGTCAACTGCACAAACGCCCGCTGCACCGGTGCAACTCCACTCATCTGATCCAGCAACTGCTTCGACCCCTCTGGAGCCATCCCTCTTTGCTGCATATCAAACTCCGGATGACTCGCCGAGTGCCACTAGGGAAGCTCTTTGCCAGGCGAATCTTGTCATGGAGCAGGTGAAAGTGATGCATGAAGCTAGTCAGATAGCCTACAATGCCAGCACTGCCCTTCAGACCAATGTCTAGGTCAGTAGAATTCCGACCGAACCTTTCAGCGTTACTTTATATGTAATCACCCACTGGGTGTTCCTTCGTTTAGAACTCAGGAGATCTTTAATTTTGCACTTTCCGAATCAGTTGGGGCACGTCGAGTGCACCCACTGGGTGTAGTCCCCGAGACCACGGTCGGCTGCTGGCAGTCGACTGGAGTCTGATAATATACCTCTCCGTCCTCCTTTTTTTGAACTCATGCTGAGTATTGATCTGATCCAGTGGGGGCACGCTAAGTGCACCCACTGGGTGTAGTCCCCGAGACTACTGTTGAATATTTGATTCGGCAGTAGTCTTAGAGTAAATCTTTTCCTTCACTGTCTCTTATTTCTGTCGACTGAAATGTTTGTCTTTCCGACTGCAGAGGTCTTGTGATCTTGAAGCTCGGCTCACCGAGTTGAATAAGAAGCATATCAGTGTTGAACTTGACCTCGAATTGGCGAAGAAGAATCTGAAGACTGCCCAACAAGAAACGACCATCATGGGAGGTAACCATTCGACTGTTTCGTCTGCCTGGTGGACTTTCTGCTGCCTTTCTTTCAGTCTCTTTGAACCGAGTGACTTCACATAAGCAGATGTGAAAATCGCCAACTTCAGTCTCGTGTGAAGAGTGTTTTTTCCTTAGAGAGGATGAAGGAAGCTTTGGAGCAGAAGGATCTAGATCTGGCAGCTTCTCAGAAGGAAGCACACGAGAAGACGAAGCTTGCGGACCAGAAGCTGGCTTCAGTCGGCAAGTTGGAGGACGAGAACGCAAAATTGAAGACGGCCGTCTCGGACGCCAATCGCGAAGTCGAAGAACTGAGGAAGGACAAGGAGAACCTGACCACTGAAGTTGATGGTCTCAGGACCAAGACGGGCAAGCTAGAGTCTCATTTGGAACAACTTGCGGCGAAGCTCATCTTGAAGCTTGAAGGTATGACTGTTTCGTTAGATAACTATCGTCGACTGAAATTTATAATATTGTCGACTCATTGTTTGTTGTGATGGAACAGAACTCTGTCAGGACTTTGAAGCTGAAACTGGACGGGTTGAGACAGGTCTCGACCCCATTGTTGGTGTCAAAACCTGCGGATCTCGGGTAGGGGGTCCTGAACTGTGAGTCTAGGCGGATGGTAACAGGAGACAAGGGACACGATGTTTTTACACAGGTTGGGGCCCTCTCGATGGAGGTAAAACCCTACTCCTGCTTGATTAATATTGATGATATGGGTAGTACAAGAGTAGATCTACCACGAGATCAGAGAGGCTAAATCCTAGAAGCTAGGCTATGGTATGATTGTTGTTCGTCCTATGGACTAAAACCCTCCGGTTTATATAGACATGGAGAGGGCTAGGGTTACACAGAGTCGGTTACAATGGGAGGAGTTCTACATATCCGTATCGCCAAGCTTGCCTTCCACGCCAAGGAAAGTCCCATCCGGACACGGGACGAAGTCTTCAATCTTGTATCTTCATAGTCCAGGAGTCCGGCCAAAGGTTATAGTCCGGTCATCCGGACACCCCCTAATCCAGGACTCCCTTAGTAGCCCCTGAACTAGGCTTCAATGACGATGAGTCCGGCGCGCAGATTGTCTTTGACATTGCAAGGCGGGTTCCTCCTCCGAATACTTCATAGAAGATTTTGAACACAGGATAGTGTCCAGCTCTGCAAAACAAGTTCCATGTACCACCGTAGAGAGAATAATATTTGCACAAATCTAATCTGTTGACGTATTCTGCAGCATGACATCACGCCATGACCAAGCTTTTATTCGAATCGTTTTACTCTCCCACCTCAGCACATTTAGCGAGGCGGTTTTCTTGGCACGTCTTGTCAAAGCAGAGATCGTGTCCCCTTATTCTGGGATTCTCACCAATACGGGCGTGGGTAACCCAATCGTGCCTGTTGGTATGTCTCCTCAATCGAAGGTGAGTCCCAAACGGTCACGGGGAGGGCTCTTGGTATTCAATCTCTTTATAAAGAGACCAAGGCTGGACTCCTTTCTTTCAATCTCAATCAAATCCGCCTCTCACCTTGAGTTCCAACACCCAAAGCTCCAGATTCAGGCGCTTCGGACCTCCGATGATGTACGGCTCCGACCTTCAAGGCCGGTGGTTGCCTTCCTCCATTACGGAAGAAGACGTGCTAAAGCTAAGAGATGCCAGGTATCTAACCGGCGAAATCTCGCATAGGCTGCCTACTCAAGGGCAGGTTATTCCCATTCCCAAGCCTGGTGAGAGCGTGGTGTTCGCATCTCACTTCCTTCGGGGGCTAGGATTCTCGACGGACCCCTTCGTGAGGGGGCTCATGTTTTATTACGGGCTGGAATTTCATGACTTAGCTCCGGAGTCCATCCTCCATATCTCATCGTTCATTGTCGTGTGCGAGGCCTTCCTCCGTATTACCCCTCACTTAGGATTGTCGCTTAAGACCTTCAAAGTAGAGACGAAGATGATCGAGGGGCAGCATGCAGAGTGCGGAGGTGCTGTTATAAGCAAGAATGCCGATGCTCCATGGACCGAGGGCTCTTTTCAAGAGGAGTTCAGCTTATGGCAACGAGAGTGGTTTTATATCACAGCTCCCAGGGGCACCAAATGGGTGGCGCCACCTGCCTTTCGCTTGGGTCCCCCACCACAGCTAGCTTCATGGGTCAATAAAGGGCTTAACTGGGGGCCGTCCAAGGACGTGCCCTTGTTGCAGGGCCGCGTTTGAGATCTCCTAGAAAGAGATATCAATCTGGCCGTAGTGACGCAAGTTATGTTGATTCGCCGCATCCTGCCTTGCAAACATCGCCCCCTCCACCGATGGGAGTTTAATCCGGAAGGACCACGAGCCCTCCAACATTTTGTGGGCGTGACGCCCATGGAGATGTACAAATTGTTCTTCGGATCACAAGCAATGTGTCCGGACTCGTCCGAGGACGCAGGTCTGAGCTGCAATCGCCCGGATACTCAAATAAGTAGCCCTGTACCCGGACACGCTATCCATATATTTATCATAAAATTGCCCTTAAAAGAGTTGTCCCTTAAACAGGAGTGGATAGTGAAAGCAAAGCTAATCAGGTGTCCGGCCCCCCTCCCTGAGACTACGCCGGATCCCGTGTTAACCAGGATGCTGGAGGTTGCACCTTTGGAAGAAGGCGAAGAGGGGAGCAAGGAAGCTACCACCCCCCCGAAGGAGGCTGTCAGGAAAGGAGGAATCGAGAATTCCTCTAACTAGGGGAAGAAGAGGACCACCTCTGAAGACCCGGAGGCCATGGTCTCAAAGCGGGGGAAGAAATCTTTTTCAGAGGGTCCGGCACCGGGGGGTGCCTCGGTCGCATTGTGCCCCCAAGGGGATCAGCTCTCCACCGAGCCGTAAGTAAAGAGGGGGGTTTTAAAATTAGAGACATCCCTGTTCTATTTCCGAGGAAGATAACCAAAATTTTACCTTGTAGTTCGGATCACAGCCCTTCTTTGCAGAGCTCATCTTCAGGGGATCTTCGTCTGGAGATGATGGAGAGCGGAACGCCTCCCCCTGCCGTACCGCCTTGCGAGGTGGGCGACGCTGAGGTGTCGTCATGGAGGGTTTCTCCGAATCCGGCAGGGCCGGAAGGCGGATGTATGGCCCCCCAAGGCCCTCCGTGTCCGGCCTTCGAAAAAGGCCATCGGACGAGTCCGGCACCGTCCGGTGCATGGTCAGAGAAGCTGAAGGATCTGCTCGGGCGAGCGTCTATCTCAGAAGAACACCGTGCGTTGATGGATATGGTGATTGGAAGGATTTCATCCGCGGAGAGCGGGTTGTACGAAGCCGTCAGGAGTTTACTGACAGGTTTTGAGGTACGCGAAATGATGTACCTTTTGACAGATCCGCATATATAAGATGCGCCCTGTATAGATAGTAGCCCCTGAGACTCTGTGCGTTGCGCGCCGAGGATCATAATCCCAGGTATAATATGTCGCCTTTCCTATGTAGGTGGCGAAGTGTCCGGTGGCTAGCCGACTGATGTATTTGCCGAGCTAAAGCGGCAACTTGACGTGGTAGATGCCGACATCGCGCTTGTCAACAAGCGGCTGGACGAGTCCCAAGGTATGTAATTTCTCCGAAGACACCTGGTAAGAGGAGCTTGATGCCCGTACCTTACAACATGTGTGCTTGATGCAGATGGTGCCGCTGCCATGGAGAACCTTTGGGCGGAACTTGCCCGAGCCAAGGAGCAGGCCAGGAAAAGCGATGCGGTTGCCTTAAAGGCGGCTGAAGAGCTGAAAGCCGAACAGGCTGCTCACTGCCAAAGCAAGAAGGAAATGGCCGAGATGGCTGTAATGTTGAAGAATGCTTCCGACCGCTGCAAGCTTCTTGAAAAAGAAGATCGGGTGGCACAGAAGGACCTAGAGAAGGTCACTACCGAGGCCAAGGATACTCGCTCTGCGATGAGAGCTATGAAGGAGGAGCTACGTCAGGCCGGAGATATCATGGCTGGAAAGCCCTTTAAGCTGCGGATGAAGTTCGGGGATCCTAAATATGCTCCGTTGGACCGGCAGTGGAGCGCGGGGAACACTTATCTGTACTTGGCGGCGAGTGCCGCGGATGCGGCCGAACACTTCCGCGATCAAAATGACCATGAAGTGAAAAAGCTTTTTTGGTCACAGTTCCACAATCCAGAGCGCCCACTTCCATTAACCGATCGTTTGGCCACATGGGCGGAGCTGAATAGGTTATCCGGACTCGCCATGAGGTATGTCGTGAGTCATCTGTGGCTGTCGTGGAATTAACACGTCAGATGTCCTTAGTGTCAGGACTTAGTCGCGAGGCCAACGCAGCTATGTGGTAGCTTGAGAGGGGTTGATCGGGACGAGAGACGCAACATGCAAGACAAGGATTTAGACAGCTTCGGGCCCCGGGAAACATCATCCGGTAACAACCCTACATATTGTTTGTGGCTAGGTCTCATTATACTCATGAGAAGAGTCGCCGTAAGCCGGCTCCCCCTTTGTTTCTAGCCCTAGATATTGCTTCTTGTTTATTGTCCCTCTTTGGGGAGCCCTGCCCCTCCTTATATAAGTTATAGGGGCGGGTTACATGTGGAGTCCTAGTAGGACTAGCCTATCTTGTACTACAAGCCGGATACAAGTCTGGGTCTTGATTCCTTGTAAGGGAGATACTCCTTACGCCTTTCCTCTTAAGCCGTCCTATCATAACGTAAGCCGACCTTCTGGCCTTGAGCCTCCTGGGCCCCCGGGTCTTGTCGCTCCTCTGATCCGCTTGCCAGGTCACCCATAAGTCGCCAGGATCGGGCGGGTCACTTAGTGTGTCGTCCAGTCAGGGCGTGTCATTAGTGAGTCGCCAAGTCCGGCCGGGTTATACCTTGCGGCCGGGTTACACTGTGGGGTATATCCCCGACAGTGGCTGAAAAGTCCCGAGCCGAAGAGTTATTTTAGCTTGGTGTAGCAGTTCCTCGGTGCGGTGCCGCATATTAATGCAATGAAGAGGTCAGCATGCATAGAGGGTGCGCAGATGGCTCTTGCCCATGTCAAGACATACTGGGAGGAGATGGAGGCCATTGCTGTTGCATCCCAAGATTCAGACGAGAGCCAAGTACCTGCCGAGCACTATTTTCAGGAAGTTCTGCAGGGCGCTCGTTTAATAGAGACGCAGTGCTCGAAGGATGTTATGTTCGAATAACATGTATTATTGTAAAACAATGTTTCGATGGAATATAAAAGCTTTTTATACTTGTGCCTTCAAGAATTAGAATACCTCCTGTGCGGCCGTTAATGTATATGTGTATATAACCTGAAAGATGGCAGTCTTCGGCTTCAGCCCCCACGCATATAATGCGGGGGTGTTCGCAGAAGGCGCATTTTCACACTTGATCCAACGTCTTGGTCCTATTAAGGAGGTGATAGCGCAGCGAACTAGGCAACCGGACTATAATGCTTTATCACTTTCACTTAGCCATAGGAGTTTGACAGTGGGGCTACTATATAGCCCCTAGGGGCACCGCACTCACCCGAATTCGGGGCGCGTGTGTGCCTGGCCGGGAAAAGGCCCTTCATTAATGCGGAGGAATCCTAAAGATTCCGGAGGGTCATCGAGTGGTTGACTAGTCTCACGCTATATCATGACAGTCAGTTTTCGGCTTTCTCTACTGAGGTGCTCACCTGGCTGAACCAGGGCACCATCGCAGTAGTTCTCCTGGTGCCGCCTTAGCCGATAGAGCGGAACATAAGGCAGCAAACCACAGGAGCCGGGCAAACCCAACATTTGACCAAAGACATGATTCGGAGCTGATGCATATAAGGCCAAACTCGCGACGCCGAACACTCCCTAAGGTATTCGGTCTTTATGAAAACGGGCTGAACAACGCCCTTGGTAAGAAGCCCCTGGTGTCCAAGTACACGCAAAATTCTGACGTGGCCACATGCCAAGACGCCAGCCTCCTCCTTGGTTATAACAAGAAACCGGGGGATGTGTATCAACAAGAGACAGTGAAAAAGGTTTACGCAGGGTCTTAATCTGAAAAGAATCCTTGGAACGGGTCCCTACTGCACGTCTGCGCCTGTGTATCCGTTGTGCCATATCCTGGATGGGTGTAGCATGGTGTTCATCTGTAAAAGAGAGGAATTTAGTTGAAAAAGATCGTGCGAAAATCTATGTTATATTAAATAAACAAAGTATAATTCAGAAAATGGGTAGAATTAAGCTTTATTGTCTCTTGTTGTACACGCGCGGAGCCCCTTGTACGGGGGTATGCGGATAGTAAGCCCTTGTATGTTTACGCCGGACTCGTCTAGCCATGTCCGTGGTCTGAACGACCTGTTTAGGTGCTTTGATTAGTGAAGTTGGTTTAGTGTGTGGCTGTCAAGGCAGCCGCACAGTCTTCCGCGCTCGAGGAACACTCGATATTTCCCTTTAATGAGATGATGCCTCGTGGACCGGTCATTTTAAGCGTAAGGGATGCATAATGCGGTATTGTGTTAAAGCGGGCGAAAGCTTCGTGTCCCAGTAGTGCTTGATAGCTACTTGTAAATGGGGTGATGTGGAAGGTTAGCTTTTCGCTGCGGAAGTTGTCGGGGGAGCCGAACATAACTTCTAACAGGAGAGAACCCGTACAATGGGTATCTGGGCCTGGCGTTACCCCTTGAAAGGAAGTGTTGCCATGGCCAATTTTTGTTGGGTTTATCCCCATTTTGCGGATTGTGTCCTGATATAGCAGGTTTAGACCACTACCGCCGTCCATTAGGACTTGTGTAAAGTGGAGTCCGTCAATTATCGGATCTAATATCAAGGCAGTCTAGCCTGCGTTCCGGATACTTGTAGAGTAATCCTGATGGTCGAAGGTGATTGGTTTTAACGACCAGTGGCGGGACTCCTCTGGGACAGGCCGTATGGCGCATATCTCTATAGGCGCCACTATGTTTTTCCCTTTTGTCACGTGAAGTGAGTTTACTGTTTTGACTTCTTGTGGGAACTTCTTTTGTTCTCCGATGCTCTGATTGTGGGGTTCGTCATCGTCCTCGCTTGGTATGTCGAGCCCCTTGTGTTCCGCGTTGAGTTTGCCGGATTGCTTGAAGACCCAACAATCTCTGTGGGTATGGTTTGCAGGCTTCCCGGGAGTACTGTGGATTTGGCATATTTTGTCCAAGATTTTGTTTAGGTTAGATAGCTCGTCCCTGTTATCCTTGAGGGGCAGCTTTTTCTGATTCTGCCGAGAGCTTTTGAATCCGGCGTTGACTACCGTGCTCTTCTGGCTATTTCCCTTGGTCCGGCGCTGGTCCTTGCTACGTCGCGGCTTCCCGTTTCCTTTCCTAACTTCGGATGTACTTGGGTCGTTGGTACAGCTTCTTGCCAACCAGCTATCCTCACCTGCGCAAAAGCGGGTCATGAGGCTTGTTAATGCGGCCATTGTTCTTGGCTTTTCTTCGCGGAGGTGTCTGGCGAGCCATTCGTCTCGAACGCTGTGTTTGAAAGCTGCTAAGGCTTCGGCGTCCGGACAGTCGACTATCTGGTTCTTTTTAGTAAGAAATCTGTTCCAGAGTTTCTGGGCTGACTCTCCGGGTTGTTGAGTTATATGACTTAGATCATCTGCATCCGGAGGTCGGACATAGGTCCCTTGAAAATTTGCTTGAAAAGCATCCTCGAGCTCTTCCCAACTTCCGATGGTGTTTTTGGGAAGGCTTTTAAGCCAATGCCAGGCTGTCCCTTTGAGCTAGAGGGGTAAGTATTTTATGGCGTGGAGGTCATCTCCTCTACCCATGTGTATGTGGAGGATATAATCCTCAATCCAGACTCCAGGGTCTGTTGTTCCGTCATATGCCTCTATGTTTACGGGCTTGAATCCCGCTAGAAATTCATGGTCCAGCACCTCATCGGTGAAGCATAGGGGGTGTGCGGCACCCCTGTATTTGGGTGTGCCATGATGTTCGGATACTTGTTGCGTTGCATTGCTTACTAGAGCTTGCTTTCTTGGCCCGTAGATAGATCTGGCTGGGCCGTCTTTTTGATGCGAATCCTTGTGCAGATCGCGTGCCGGCTTGTGTGCGGTGCCATTTGCCACTCTATGTTGGCCATGGGGTTGTTTATCCGACCTGGTGGCTTCCTTATTTTTTGATTGCGGGGGCTCTAAGGCCTCCTCATCAAATTCCGGCAGTAGTTTTTGCTTCGGATAGCTCTTTGTGTGGCGACTGTCGCCGTATTTGTCTGCGGTGTTGAGTACTTTGCCCCATCTAATTCTGAGTGCATCTTCCGCTGTTTTGAGCTTCCGCTTCTGCTTTTTCAGGCTACGCGCAGTGGCGACAAGCCTTTTGTGGAGGTTCTTCTAGTCCAGCAACTTGTCCAGCGTGAGGTCATCCGGACTATTATCTACGCCGGAGACGGGTTGTTTGGTTTGTTTACCCAAGTTGCCATGTTCGGACGGTTGCTCGATGGCATATTCGTCGTCCACCGGTTCGCCCTGCTCTGTGGCTGGGTCTGTATGGCTGATGTCTCTGTCGAGGTGGGGTTTGGAGCGGCGCTTACGCCGCCGCTTTGACTGCTTTTCGAGGGAACGATCCCTCGTTGCGTCCCTTTGTTCCTCGTCGTCGTTTCTTTTAGGTTTTTCCACCACGTATACATCGTGAGATGAGGTGGTTGTCCAGTGCCCTATAGGCGCTGGTTCCTGTTCGTCTCCTACATCGTCGTCCATACCATCTATGTCTTCGGAGTCGAAGTTGAGCATGTCGGTTAAATCATCGACAGTGGCTACGAAGTGGGTGGTGGGTGGGCTTTGAATTTCTTCGTCATCCACATCCCATCCTTGCTGACCATAGTCCGGCCAGCGCTCTCCTGATAAATATAGAGACTTTAGTGAATTCAGAATGTCGCCGGAGGGTGAGTGTTGAGAGATGTCTGTGGCGGCGAACTCCATGATCGGCGCCCAATCGGATTCGATCGATAGGGGCGCGGAAGGTTCGGAGTCTGGGGAGGAGTCCGGCACCTTGGAGTCACGGGCTTCGCAGAGGACAAGGCTGGTGTTCGGCTCGATCGCCGTAGAGATTGCAGCCCCCGAGGCGGTGTCTAGCCACCCGTCCTCGATTGGCGCAGTCGGCTATGAGCTAAGGGTCGGAGCGGACACTGGGGCGGCCTCCTGGGCACTGTTCGGCAGCAGAGCTAGATCATGCACATCGTGACAGTGCGGCGCGCTCGGCTGTGGCTCGAACCCGTCGAAGATCAAGTCTCCGCGGATGTCAGCCGTGTAGTTCAAACTTCCAAACCTGACCTGATGGCCAGGGGCGTAGCATTCGATCTGCTCCACATGGCCAAGCGAATTGGCCCGCAGTGCAAAGCCGCCGAATACGAAGATATGTCCGGGGAAAAAAGTCTCACCCTGGACCGCATCGTTGTTGATGATAGGGGGAGCCATCGGGCCTAAAGAAGACGGCACAGAGGAACTCTCAATGAAAGCACCAATGTCGGTGTCAAAACCGGCAGATCTGGGGTAGGGGGTCCCGAACTGTGCGTCTAGGCGGATGGTAACAGGAGAGAAGGAACACGATGTTTTTACCCAGGTTCAGGCCCTCTCGATGGAGGTAAAACCCTACTCCTGCTTGATTAATATTGATGATATGGGTAGTACAAGAGTAGATCTACCACGAGATCAGAGAGGCTAAACCCTAGAAGCTAGCCTATGGTATGATTGTTGTTCGTCCAACGGACTAAAACCCTCCAGTTTATATAGACACCGGGAGGGCTAGGGTTACACAGAGTCGGTTACAATGGGAGGAGATCTACATATCCGTATCGCCAAGATTGCCTTCCACGCCAAGGAAAGTCCCATCCGGACACGGGACGAAGTCTTCAATCTTGTATCTTCATAGTCCAGGAGTCCGGCCAAAGATTATAGTCCGGTCATCCGGAGACCCCCTAATCCAGGACTCCCTCACCCATCAACTGTCCCATGAAAGATGAAGTCGCGATGAACTTGCTTCGACTGGAATCATGCTTGGACGGTGCAGTCGACTATCTGGCTCATCTGAAGGCGGCGACGGCCCGCATGGACGCCGAACTCTGGCCTCAGGCGGGAACGTCTCAAGACCTCGAGTCCTTCATGACTGGGCTGAATCAAATTCCAGGCCGAGTGCAAGAGTGGAAGCAATCTTCTGCCCGTTGTGGTGCTGATGTCGCCTTGTCTTTGGTCCGAGTGCATTGCAAGGAAGCTAAGGAAGGCAAGCTAGCAGCTGTCAAAGTGGCAAACACTAAGAAGCATTCCTTCCAGGACATCATGGACACTTTCCTCGAGGCAGCCACTCGCATCGCCGACAACATCGATCTCAATAGCTTCTGCGACCCGGCTAGTCCTTCTCCCGCCGAGTGATTAAAAAACATTATGCCACCACTTTTATTTGCCTCGGAATGCCGAGTGGATTTGTAACCGTTAAAACTCCTTCGGGCCTGATGCCCGAGCACTTTATCCTGCGGTTAAGAACTTTCGAATTTATCATCTCATATATTGCATCTGCCTTCGAATGAAATCCACTTTTCTCTCAAACTGTTGTCTATTTGCTTGATGCAGCTTCTGGAAGAGGAGGGCCAGTCGCCTGATCGGGCGATCCTTGAGCAACATTGGTCAGCTTATCAGCGAGGCATTTCAGCAATGGTTTTGTGTTCCAGTCGACCGGTTGGGTGACCCTTGAGTAGTACTGAACAACTTATCAGCAAGGCACTCATCAATGGTCTTGACATTTCAGTCGACCGATCGGGTGATCCTTGAGCAGCATTGATCAGCTCATCAGTAAGGCACTCAGCAATGGTCTTGACGTTCTAGCCGACCGATCGGGTGATCCTTGAGTAGCATTAATCAGCTCATCAGCGAGGCACTCAGCAATGGTCTCGATGTTCCAGTCGACCGATCGGGTGATCGTTGAGTAGCATTGATCAGTTCATCAGTAAGGCACTCAGCAATGATCTTGACGTTCCTGTCACTTGATTGGGTGATCCTTGAGTAGCATTGGTCAGCTCACCAGCAAGGTTTTTCAAACTTAGGCGAGCACGGGACTGCGGCTAAGCCCCCGAGTGGGAGGATCGCTCTCCACTTGGTAGGATTTTTCAAACTTAGGCGAGTACGGGACTGCAGCTAAGCCCCCGAGTGAGAGGATTGCTCTCCACTCGGCAGGATTTTTTCAAACTTAGGCGAGTGCAGGACTGCAGCTAAGCCCCCAAGTGGGAGGATTGCTCTCCACTCAGTAGGATTTTTTCAAACTTAGGTGAGTGCGGGAGTGCAGCTAAGCCCCCGAGTGGGAGGATTGCTCTCCACTCGGTAGGATTTTTTCAAACTTAGGCGAGTACGAGACTGCGGCTAAGCCTCCGAGTGAGAGGTCTGCTCATCACTCGGAGGATTTTCATCACTTAGGCGAGCACTGGGCTGCAGCTAAGCCCTCGAGTGAGAGGCAGGATCATCACTCGGTAGGATTTTTATCACTTAGGCGAGCACTGGGCTGCAGCTAAGCCCCCGAGTGAGAGGCAGACTCATCACTCGGTAGGATTTTTATCACTTAGGTGAGCACTGGGTTGCAGCTAAGCCCCCGAGTGAGAGGCAGGCTCATCACTCGGTAGGATTTTTATCACTTAGGCGAGCACTGGGCTGCAGCTAAGCCCCTGAGTGAGAGGCAGACTCATCACTCGGTAGGATTTTTATCACTTAGGCG
>NC_041391.1:50096034-50117850 GCF_002162155.2 Triticum dicoccoides
GTGAGAGGCAAACTCATCACTCGGTAGGATTTTTATCACTTAGGCAAGCACTGGGCTGCGGCTAAGCCCCCGATTGAGAGGCAGGCTCATCACTCGGTAGGATTTTTATCACTTAGGCGAGCACTGGGATGCAGCTAAGCCCCCGAGTGAGAGGCAGACTCATCACTCAGTAGGATTTTTATCACTTAGGCGAGCACTGGGCTGCAGCTAAGACCCCAAGTGAGAGGCATGCTCATGACTCGGTAGGATTTTTATCACTTAGGCGAGCACTCGGCTTCAGCTAAGCCCCCGAGTGAGAGGCAGACTCATCACTCGGTAGCATTTTTATTGCTTCGACTTAGGCAAAATAGATTCGCGGCTAAGGTAATGCACACAAAATAAATAAACAACAACCATTCGGAAGAAGTAAATTATGTCTTTTGATAGCCAAACTAAAAGGTATTTCTTGTTACATCTGATCGGTCTAAATATTTAAGAATAGAAAGGGCGGAGCAGATCCACATTCCAGGCGCGCGGCTCATCTTTATTGTGTTCGACGTTGAAAAGACGGTAGGCTCCATTGTGGACCACCTTGGTGATGACGAAAGGGCCTTCCCAAGCGGGGGCGAGCTTGTGTGGCTTTTGTTGATCCACTCGGAGGACCAAGTCCCCTACCTGGAATGCACGGCCCCTTACGTTCTTGGCATGGAATCGACGTAAGTCTTGCTGATAAATGGTCGACCGGATCAAGGCCATTTCTCTTTCCTCCTCCAAGAGGTCGACTGCATCTTGTTGAGCTTGCTCTGCTTCTTCTTCTGAGAAGAGTTCGACTCGGGGAGCGTTGTGGAGCAAATCGCTCGGCAAAATGGCTTTGGCTCCATAGACTAAAAAGAATGGAGTCCGTCCGGTCGACCGATTGGGGGTTGTCCTCAGCCCCCAAAGCACCGATGGGAGCTCGTCGACCCAAGCCCCTGCCGCGTGCTTGAGGTCATGCATTAATCGAGGCTTCAGCCCTTTGAGAATCAATCCATTCGCTCGTTCAGCCTGACCATTCGACTGGGGATGGGCGACCGAAGCGTAATCGACCCTCATGCCTTGGGAGGCACAAAAAGCTTTGAACTCTTCAGAATCGAAGTTCGAGCCGTTATCGGTGATGATGTTGTGTGGGACGCCATATCTGAATATAAGTTCTCTGATGAAACTCACGGCTGTGCTTGCTTCAAGGCTCTTGATGGGTTTGGCTTTGATCCATTTGGTGAACTTGTCGACTGCTACCAGCACATGAGTAAATCCACTCCTGCCTGTCCTCAGAGGTCCAACCATGTCCAGTCCCCAAACGGCGAAAGGCCAGACGAGCGGAATAGTCTTCAGAGCTGATGCAGGTTTGTGGTACATGTTGGAATAAAACTGACAACCTTCACACTTGTCCACTATTTCCTTTGCCATCTCGTTAGCGTGTGGCCAGTAAAACCCGACTCGGTATGCTTTAGCTACGATGGTCCGAGAGGACGCATGGTGACCACAGGTCCCCGAGTGAATATCGTTGAGGATCATTCGACCTTCTTCTGTCCTGATGCACTTCTGGTAGGTGATACGTCTCCAACGTATCTATAATTTTTGATTGCTCCATACAACTTTTGTTGGGGAACGTTGCAGAAAATTAAAATTTTCCCTACGGTTTTACCAAGATCCATCTATGAGTTCATCTAAGCAATGAGTCATCGGAGAGAGTATGCGTGCAGAAGCGTTCAAGGGAACGGGGATGATGGAGTCGTACTCGCCGTGATCCAAATCACCGATGACCAAGTGCTGAACGGACAGCACCTCCGCGTTCAACACACGTACGGAACGAACGACGTCTCCTCCTTCTTGATCCAGCAAAGGGAAGGAGAGGTTGAGGAAGAAGGCTCCAGCAGCAGCACGACGGCGTCATGATGGTGGAGAGGCAGTACTCCGACAGGGCTTCGCCAAGCACTCAACGGAGGAGGAGAGGTGTTGGGGAGGGGAGGGGCTGCGCCTTGGATCAGGTGTTCAACCCTCCCCTTGCCCCTCTATTTATAGGGGAAGGGGGAAGGGGGCCGGCCCCTCTAGATGAGATCTAGAGGGGGGCGGCGGCCAGGGAGGGGGGCTTGCCCCCCAAGCAAGGGGGGCGCCCCCACTAGGGTTCCCCCCCAACCCTAGGCGCATGGGCCCAAGGGGGGGGGGCGCCCAGCCCACCATGTGGCCCTCCGAGAGGGGTGGCCCCTCCCAGTGGACCCCCGGAACCCCTTCGGTGGCCTCGGTACAATACCGATATGCCCCCAAAACTTTCCAGTGTCCGTATGACAACTTCCCATATATAAATCTTCACCTCCGGACCATTCCGGGACTCCTCGTGACGTCCCGGATCTCATCTAGGACTCCGAACAACATTCGGTAATCACATACAAGTCTTCCTAATAACCCTAGCGTCACAAAACCTTAAGTGTGTAGACCCTACGGGTTCGGGAGACATGCAGACATGACCGAGACGGCTCTCCGGTCAATAACCAACAGCGGCATCTGGATACCCATGTTGGCTCCCACATGCTCCTCGATGATGTCATCGGATGAACCACGATGTCGAGGATTCAATCAACCCCGTATACTATTCCCTTTGTCAATCGGTACGTTACTTGCCCGAGACTCGATCGTCGGTATCCCAGTACCTCGTTCAGTCTCATTACCGGCAAGTCACTTTACTCGTACTGTAATGCATGATCCCGTGACCAGACACTTGGTCACTTTGAGCTCATTATGATGATGCACTATCGAGTGGGCCCAGTGATACCTATCCGTCATACTGAGTGACAAATCCCAGTCTTGATCCATGTCAACCCAACAAACACTTTCGGAGATACCTGTAGTGCACCTTTATAGTCACCCAGTTACGTTGTGACGTTTGGTACACCCAAAGCACTCCTACGGTATCCGGGAGTTACACGATCTCATGGTCTAAGGAAAAGATACTTGACATTGGAAAAGCTCTAGCAAAACGAACTACACGATCTTGTGCTATGTTTAGGATTGGGTCTTGTCCATCACGTCAATCTCCTAATGACGTGATCCCGTTGTCAATGACATCTAATGTCCATAGTCAGGAAACCATGACTATCTGTTGACCAACGAGCTAGTCAACTACAGGCTTACTAGGGACGTATTGTGGTCTATGTATTCACACGTGTATTACGATTTCCGGATAATACAATTATAGCATGAATAAAAGACAATTATCATGAACAACGAAATATAATAATAATCCTTTTATTATTGCCTCCAGGGCATATTTCCAACAACTTTATCTATTGTTTTGGACTATAATGGGCTTGATTTTCCACTTTTATATTATTTTTGGGACTAACCTATTAACCGGAGGCCCAACCCAGAATTGCTGTTTTTTTTGCCTATTTCAGTGTTTCGAAGAAACGGAATATCAAATGGAGTCCAAACGGAATGAAACCACCGGAAACGTGATCTTCTCACCGAACGTGATCCAGGAGACTTGGACCCTACTCCAAGAAGTGCCAAAGGCGGTCACAAGGGTGGGGGGCGCGCCCTCCCCCCTAGGCACGCCCCCTGCCTCGTGGCCCCCCTGATGCTCCACCGACGTACTCCTTCCTCCTATATATACCTACGTACCCCCAACAGATCGGGGACGGAGCCAAAAACCTAATTCCACCGCCGCAACTTTCTGTATCCGCGAGATCCCATCTTGGGGCCTGTTCCGGAGCTCCACCGGAGGGGGCATCTACCACGAAGGGCTTCTACATCATCACCATAGCCCCTCCGATGAAGTGTGAGTAGTTTACTTCAGACCTTTGGGTCCATAGTTAGTAGCTAGATGGCTTCTTCTCTCTTTTTGGATCTCAATACAATGTTCTCCCCCTCTCTCGTGGAGATCTATTCAATGTAATCTTCTTTTTGCGGTGTGTTTGTTGAGACCGATGAATTGTGGGTTTATGATCCAGCTTATTTATGGAAAATATTTGATTCTTCTCTGAATTCTTTTATGTATGATTGAGTTATATTTGCAAGTCTCTTCGAATTATCCGTTTGGTTTGGCCAACTAGATTGGTAGTTCTTGCAATTGGAGAAGTGCTTAGCTTTGGGTTCAATCTTGCGGTGACCTTACCCAGTGACAGAAAGGGTTGCAAGGCACGTATTGTATTGATGCCATCGAGGATAACAAGATGGGGTATTTATCATATTGCATGAATTTATTCCTCTACATCATGTCATCTTGCTTAAGGCGTTACTCTGTTTTTAACTTAATACACTAGATGCATGTTGGATAGCGTTCGATGAGTGGAGTAATAGTAGTAGATGCAGAATCGTTTCGGTCTACTTGTCACGGACGTGATGCCTATATACATGATCATTGCCTGGATAACCTCATAATTATGCTCAATTCTGTCAATTGCTCAACAGTAATTTGTTCACCCACCGTAGAATACTTATGCTCTTGAGAGAAGCCACTAGTGAAACCTATGGCCCCCGGGTCTATTCTCATCATATCAATCTCCATCACTTTATTTACTTGCTTTTGCTTTTACTTTTTACTTTGCATATTTATACCAAAAATACCAAAAATATTATCTCTATCAGATCTCACCCTCGTAAGTGACCGTGAAGGGATTGACAACCCCTAAGCGTTGGTTGCAAGTAGCTATCGTTTTGTGCAGGCACGAGGGACTTGCGCGTGGTCTCCTACTGGATTGATACCTTGGTTCTCAAAAACTGAGGGAAATACTTACGCTACTGTGCTGCATCATCCTCTCCTCTTCGGGGAAATCCAACGCAAGCTCGAGATGTAGCAAGAAGAATTTCTGGCCCCGTTGCCGGGGAGGCTTACGCAAAAGTCAACATACCAAGTACCCATCACAATCCCTATCTCTCGCATTACATTATTTGCCATTTGCCTCTCGTTTTCCTCTCCCCCACTTCACCTTTGCCGTTTTATTCGCCCTCTCGTTCCCAATCTCCTCCTCTTTTTCCCTTTGCCTTTTGTTTGCTCGTGTGTTAGTTTGCTTGTTCGTTGCGATGGCTCAAGATGCCACCAAATTGTGTGACTTCACCAATACCAATAATAATGATTTCCTTAGCACTCCGATTGCTCCTCTTGCCAATACCGAATCTTGTGAAATCAATACTGCTTTGTTGAATCTTGTTATGAAAGATCAATTCGACGGCCTTCCTAGCGAAGATGTCACTACTCATCTGAATGGCTTCGTTGATTTATGTGATATGCAAAAGAAAAAGGATGTCGATAATGATGTCGTTAAATTGAAGCTATTTCCTTTTTCGCTTAGAGATCGTGCTAAAGCATGGTTTTCATCTTTGCCTAAAAATAGTATTGATTCTTGGAACAAGTGCAAAGATGCTTTTATCTCTAAGTATTTTCCTCCCGCTAAGATTATCTTTCTTAGGAACGATATTATGAATTTTAAGCAACTTGATCATGAACATGTTGCACAAGCTTGGGAGAGAATGAAATTAATGCTGCGTAATTGTCGTACTCATGGTTTGAACTTATGGATGATTATTCAAAAAAATTATGCTAGATTGAATTTTGCTTCTAGAAATCTTTTAGATTCGGCCGCGGGAGGCACTTTTATGGAAATCACTTTAGGAGATGCTACTAAACTCCTAGATAATATTATGGTTAATTATTCTCAATGGCATACTGAAAGGTCTACTAATAAAAAAGTGCATGCTATAGAAGAAATCAATGTTTTGAGTGGAAAGATGGATGAACTTATGAAATTATTTGCTAAGAGTGTTTCTTCTGATCCCAATAATATGCCTATATCTACATTGATTGAGAATAATAATGAATCTATGGATGTGAATTTTGTTGGTAGGAATAGTTTTGGAAAGAACGCGTATAGAGGGAATTTTAATCCTAGGCCTTATCCTAGTAATCCTTCTAATAATTATGGAAATTCCCACAACAACTCTTATGGAAATTTTAATAAGATGCCCTCTGAATTTGAGAGTAGTGTTAGAGAGTTTATGAATTCACAAAAGAATTTTAATGCTTTGCTTGAAGAGAAATTACTTAAAGTTGATGATTTGGCTAGGAACATTGATAGAATTTCTCTTGATGTTGATTCTTTAAAGCTTAGATCTATTCCTCCTAAGCATGATATCAATGAGTCTCTCAAAGCTATGAGAATTTCCATTGATGAGTGCAAAGAAAGAACCACTAGGGTGCGTGCTTCCAAAGATGCCTTTATTAAAGTGTGTTCTTATAATTCCTATGAAAATCAAGATGAAGATCTAAAAGTTATTGATACGTCCCCTATTAAATCTTTGTTTTGCAATATGAATCTTGATGAAACTGAATATGATCTTCCTTTACCTAGAAGGCGTTCTAAGAATTCGGAGTTTTTAGATCTTAATAATGAAATTGATAAAAGTGGGATTGAAAGAAATAGAAATCTAGATGTTGCTAAACCCACTATATTGGATCTCAAGGAATTTAATTATGAAAATTGCTCTTTAATTGATTGTATTTCCTTGTTGCAATCCGTGCTAAATTCTCCTATGCTTATAGTCAAAATAAGGCCTTTACCGAACATATTGTTGATGCTTTGATGCAATCTTATGAAGAAAAGCTTGAGTTGAAAATTTCTATCCCTAGGAAACTCCATGATGAGTGGGAACCTACTATTAAAATTAAAATTAAAATTTTTGAGTTTTATGCTTTGTGTGATTTTGGTGCTAGTGTCTCTACTATTCCCAAAACTTTGTGTGATTTGCTAGATTTCCGTGATTTTGATGATTGCTCTGTAAACTTGCATCTTGCGGATTCCATTATTAAAAAGCCTATGGGAAGAATTAATGATGTTCTTATTGTTGCAAATAGGAATTATGTGCCCGTAGATTTTATCGTTCTTGATATAGATTGCAATCCTTCATATCCTATTATTCTTGGTAGACCTTTCCTTAGAACGATTGGTGCAATTATTGATATGAAGGAAGGAAATATTAGATTCCAATTACCTTTAAAGAAAGGCATGGAACACTTTCCTAGAAAGAAAATAAAATTACCATATGAATCTATCATGAGAGCCACTTATGGATTGCCTACCAAAGATGGCAATACCTAGATCTATCCTTGTTTTTATGCCTAGCTAGGGGCGTTAAACGATAGCGCTTGTTGGGAGGCAACCCAATTTTATTTTGTGTTTTTTGTTTTTGGTTCTGTTTAGGAATAAATAATCCATATAGCCTCTGTTTAGATGTGGTTTTATGTTTTAATTAGTGTTTGTGCCAAGTAGAACCTATAGGATAAGCTATGATGATAGTCGATTTGATTCTGCTCAAAAACAAAAACTTTGCGCTCACGAGAAAAAATTCAATAAATCACAGGAACGTGCTTTTGCGTTGATTCTTTTTACCGCTAATCAGTAAACAAATTTTCCAGGACTTACTATTTTGGTAGAATTTTTAGAGTTCCAGAAGTTTGCGTTAGTTACATATTACTACAGACTGTTCTGTTTTTGACAGATTCTGTTTTGCGTGTGTTGTTTGCTTATTTTGATGAATCTATGGTTAGTAAAATAGTTTATAAACCATAGAGAAGTTGGAATACAGTAGTTTTAACACCAATATAAATAAAGAATGAGTTCATTACAGTACCTTAAAGTAGTCTTTTGTTTTCTTTCTCTAACGGAGCTCACGAGATTTCTATTGAGTTTTGTGTTGTGAAGTTTTCAAGTTTTGGGTGAATTCTTTTGATGGATTATGGAACAAGGAGTGGCAAGAGACTAAGCTTGGGGATGCCCATGGAACCCCCAAGATAATCCAAGGACACCAAAAAGTCAAAGCTTGGGGATGCCCCGGAAGGCATCCCCTCTTTCGTCCACTTCCATCGGTAATTTACTTGGAGCTGTATTTTTATTCACCAACATGATATGTGTTTTGCTTGGAGCGTCTTGTATTATTTGAGTCTTTGCTTGTTAGTTTACCACAATAATACTTGCTGTACACACCTTTTTGAGAGAGCCATACATGATTTGGAATTTGATAGAATACTCTATGTGCTTCACTTATATCTTTTGAGCTTGATAGTTTGCTCATAGTGCTTCACTTATATCTTTTTGAGCGTGATTATTTTTGCTCTAGTGCTTCACTTAGATCTTTTAGAGCACGGTGGTGGATTTGTTTTAAAGAAACTTGATCTCTCATGCTTCACTTAGATTATTTTGAGATTCGTTAATAGCATGGTAATTTGCTTAATGTTAATATACTTGGTGTTCAAGATATATGAAACTTTATTTTGAGTGCGTTGAATACTAAGATAAGTTTGATGCTTGATAATTGTTTTGAGATATGGAGGTAATAATATCAAAGTCATGCTAGTTGAGTAGTTGTGAATTTGAGAAATACTTGTGTTGAAGTTGGTAAATCCCGTAGCATGCACGTATGGTTAAAGTTGTGTAACAAATTTGAAGCATGAAGTGAACCTGGCTTGTGCATCCTTATGAGTGGCGGTCGGGGACGAGCGATGGTATTTTCCTACCAATCGATCCCCCTAGGAGCATGCGCGTAGTACTTGATTTTTGATGACTTCTAAATTTTTGCAATAAGTATATGAGTTCTTTTGACTAATGTTGAGTCCATGGATTATACGCACTTTTACCTTTCCGCCATTGCTAGCCTCTTCGGTACCGTGCATTGCCCTTTCTCACATTGAGAGTTGGCGCAAACTTCGCCGGTGCATCCAAACTCCGTGATATGATACACTCTATCACACATAAACCTCCCTATATCTTCGTCAAAACAACCAGCATACCTACCTATTATGGCATTTCCATAGCCATTCCGAGATATATTGGCATGCAACTTTCCACCGTTCCGTTCATCATTATTATGACATACATTACTTTTGTCATATTGCCATTGCATGATCATGTAGTTGACATCGTATTTGTGGCAAAGCCACCATGCATTATTTTTCATACATGTCACTCTTGATTCATTGCACCATCCTGGTACACCGCCGGAGGCATTCATATAGAGTCATACCTTCTTCTAGTTTCGAGTTGTAACCCTCATGTTGTAATCAATAGAAGTGTGATGATCATCATTATCAGAGCATTGCCCAAAAAAAAGAGAAAGGCCAAAAAAAAGGGAAGGCCCAAAAAAAAAGAAAAGAAAAGGGCAATGCTACTATCTCTTTTTCCACACTTGTGCTTCAAAGTAGCACCATGTTTTTCATATAGTGAGTCTCATAAGTTGTCTTTTTCATACTAGTGAGAATTTTTCATTATAGAACTTGGCTTGTATATTCCTACGATGGGCTTCCTCAAATGCCCTAGGTCTTCATGAGCAAGCAAGTTGGATGCACACCCACTAGTTTTCTTTTGTTGAGCATTCATAGCTCTTGTGCATCCGTTGCATGGCAATCCCTACTCCTCATGTTGACATCAATTGATGGGCATCTCCATAGCCCATTAATTATCCTCGTCAATGTGAGACTTTCTCCTTTTTTGTCTTCTCCACACAATCCCCATCATCATATTCTATTCCACCCATAGTGCTATATCCATGGCTCACACTCATGTATTGCGTGAAGGTTGAAAAAGTTTGAGATTATTTAAGTATGAAACAATTGCTTGGCTTGTCATCGGGGGTATAGAAGTTGGGAACATCTTTGTGTGACGAAAATGAAGCATAGCCTAACTATATGATTTTGTAGGGATGAACTTTCTTTGGCCATGTTATTTTGAGATGACATAATTATTTTGATTAGTGTGCTTGAAGTATTATTATTTTTATGTCAATATGAACTTTTGTCTTGAATCTTTCGGATCTGAATATTCATATCACAATTAAGAAGATTTACATTGAAATTATGCCAAAGTATCACTCCGCATCAAAAATTCTCTTTTTATCATTTACCTACTCGAGGACGAGCAGGAATTAAGCTTGGGGATGCCTGATACGTCTCCAACGTATATATAATTTTTGATTGCTCCATGCTACTTTATCTATTGTTTTGGACTATAATGGGCTTTATTTTCCACTTGTATATTATTTTTAGGACTAACCTATTAACCGGGGGCCCAGCCCAGAATTGCTGTTTTTTTGCCTATTTCAGTGTTTAGAAGAAACGGAATATCAAACAGAGTCCAAACGGAATGAAACCTTCGGAAACGTGATCTTCTCACCGAACGTGATCCAGGAGACTTGGACCCTACTCCAAGAAGTGCCAGAGGCGGTCACGAGGGTGGGGGGCGCGCCCTCCCCCCTTGGTGCGCCCCCTGCCTCATGGGCCCCCTGACGCTCCACCGACGTACTCCTTCCTCCTATATATACCTACGTACCCCCAACAGATCGGGGACGGAGCCAAAAACCTAATTCCACCGCCGCAACTTTCTGTATCCGCGAGATCCATCTTGGGGCCTGTTCCGGAGCTCCGCCGGAGGGGGCCTCTACCACGAAGGGCTTCTACATCATCACCATAGCCCCTCCGATGAAGTGTGAGTAGTTTACTTCAGACCTTCGGGTCCATAGTTAGTATCTAGATGGCTTCTTCTCTCTTTTTGGATCTCAATACAATGTTCTCCCCCTCTCTCGTGGAGATCTATTCGATGTAATCTTCTTTTTGCCGTGTGTTTGTTGAGACCGATCAATTGTGGGTTTATGATCCAGCTTATCTATGGAAAATATTTGATTCTTCTCTGAATTCTTTTATGTATGATTGAGTTGTCTTTGCAAGTCTCTTCGAATTATCCATTTGGTTTGGCCAACTAGATTGGTAGTTCTTGCAATGGGAGAGGTGCTTAGCTTCGGGTTCAATCTTGCGGTGACCTTACCCAGTGACAGAAAGGGTTGCAAGGCACGTATTGTATTGTTGCCATCGAGGATAACAAGATGGGGTATTTATCATATTGCATGAATTTATTCCTCTACATCATGTCATCTTGCTTAAGGCGTTACTCTGTTTTTAACTTAATACTCTAGATGCATGCTGGATAGCGGTCGATGAGTGGAGTAATAGTAGTAGATGCAGAATCGTTTCGGTCTACTTGTCACGGACGTGATGCCTATATACATGATCATTGCCTGGATAACCTCATAACTATGCTCAATTCTGTCAATTGCTCAACAGTAATTTGTTCACCCATCGTAGAATACTTATGCTCTTGAGAGAAGCCACTAGTGAAACCTATGGCCCCCGGGTCTATTCTCATCATATGAATCTCCATCACTTTATTTACTTGCTTTTTCTTTTACTTTTTACTTTGCATCTTTATACCAAAAATACCAAAAGTATTATCTCTATCAGATCTCACCCTCGTAAGTGACCGTGAAGGAATTGACAACCCCTAAGCATTGGTTGCGAGTAGCTATCGTTTTGTGCAGGTACGAGGTACTTGCGCGTGGTCTCCTACTGGATTGATACCTTGGTTCTAAAAAACTGAGGGAAATACTTATGCTACTGTGCTGCATCATCCTCTCCTCTTCGGGGAAATCCAACGCAAGCTCGAGACATAGCAGTAGGTTCCAGTTACACTTTCTCTGAACAACTGTCCTTTTATCACAGTAAAGGCTGTAGACCGTCGGACGATCTGTCGAGCCTCTTCTTCATCCTTTGGGAGTTCCTTCCTAAGAATGTATGCAATGTATGGCACTGTCCAGTCGGGAGTGATGACCAAAGCCTCCATGATTAAGTTGACCACGGCTGGGACTTCGACTTCAGTCGGATGCGTGGCACTTCTGGGCTGCGGTGACTCTTCGGTGAAAGGATCTTCCTGAACCGAAGGCGAATGGATATGTTCCAGAAACATGTTTCGGGGAATAGCTTCTCTCTTTGAACCTATCTTGGCCAACTCATCTGCTGCATGATTTTTCAGTCGGGGTATATGGTGGAGCTCCAAACCTTCAAACCTCTTCTCCAGCTTTCTCACTGCATTGCAATAATCTGTCATGGCTGGGCTCCTGACATCCCATTCCTTCATCACTTGGTTAACCACCAAATCTGAGTCGCCGTAGACCATAAGGCGATGGACGCTGAGTGAAATGGCCATACGCAACCCATATAGAAGTGCTTCATATTTGGCTTCGTTATTGGAGGAATCAAAATGAATCTGGAGAACATAACTAAACCTGTCTCCGTGGGGGGATACCAAAACTACTCCAGCGCTTGAACCATTCAACATTTTGGAGCCATCAAAGAATATAGTCCAATGCTCCGAGTGAACTTGAGTCGGCAATTGCTGCTCAATCCACTCGGTAAGGAAATCTGCAATTGCTTGGGACTTGATAGCCTTCTTTGCCTCAAACTTGATATCTAATGGAAGGAGTTCAATCACCCATTTTGCCACTCGACCAGTTGCATCTCTGTTATTCAGAATTTCAGATAGTGGCGCGTCGCTGACGACTGTAATGGAGTGGTCAGAGAAATAATGCGCCACCTTCTTCATGGTCATGTATATTCCATAGACAAGCTTCTGATAATGTGGGTATCGTTGCTTGGATGGAGTCAAAACTTCAGAGAGATAATAGACTGGGCGTTGAACTTTGTAGGCTTTTCCTTCTTCTTCCCGCTCGACCGTGAGTACTATGCTGACAACTTGTCCAGTGGCTGCAATGTAAAGCAGTAAAGGCTCTTTGTTGATTGGCGCATCGAGCACCGGTTGGGTGGACAGCAGGGTTTTGAGATCTACAAAGGCTGCTTCATCTTCATCAGTCCAGTCGAACTTATCAGACTTCTTCATCAATCAGTAAAGAGGCAAGGCCTTTTCACCGAGACGAGAAATGAATCGACTCAGGGCGGCCAGACAACCAGTCAGCTTCTGAACATCATGCACTCGCACGGGGCATTTCATTCGGAGGATGGTATCAACTTTTTCTGGATTGGCGTCGATCCCTTGTTCGGAAACGAGAAAACCGAGTAACTTCCCTCCTGGAACCCCGAACATGCATTTTGACGGATTCAGCTTGATATCGTACCTTCTCAGGTTGGCAAAGGTTTCTGCAAGGTCAGTCAATAGGTCAGAACCTTTGCGAGACTTGACCACAATGTCATCCATGTACGCTTCCACATTCCGACTGATTTGAGTGAGTAGGCACTTCTGAATCATTCTCATGAATGTGGCTCCGGCATTTTTCAAACCAAAAGGCATGGTGACATAGCAAAAGCACCCGAATGGGGTGATGAAGGCTGTTTTTATTTCATCGGGACCATACAGTCGGATCTGATGGTATCCGGAATACGCATCTAAGAAAGACAAGCGCTCACACCACGCAGTCGAGTCAACAATCTGATCGATGCGAGGGAGAGCGAAGTGATCTTTCGGGCAGGCCCGATTGATATGCTTGAAATCAATGCACATACGAAGTGAATTATCCTTCTTAGGAACCATGACTACATTGGCTAACCACTCGGAGTGATAGATTTCACGGATGAACTCTGCTGCCAACAGTCGAGCCACTTCTTCGCCAATTGCTTTCCTCTTCTGCACGGCGAGCCGCCGAAGGTGCTCTTTGACGGGTTTTATTTTGGGGTCGACACGCAAACGGTGCTCGGCCAGTCCCTTGGGCACACCTGGCATGTCAGAAGGTTTCCATGCAAAGATGTCCCAGTTCTCACAGTGGAACTGAACAAGCGCTTCTTCCTATTTGCTGTCGAGCGTCGTTGATATATGAGTCAGTGCAACATTGGGATCCGTCGGGTGAATATGAACTGGCTTCGTCTCACTAGTCGACTGGAATGCAAAATCTGTGGCGGGCTTCTTGGCTCTAAGCAAATCACTCGGATCTGCATTCTTATGATATTCTTGGAATTCAATCGCTGCCATCTGTTCGTCGGCGATCTTGGAACCTTTCTGGAAACATTCCTCAGCCTTCTGCTGATTGCCTGTAACTATGATCACACCTTTGGGGCCAGGCACCTTCAGTTTGAGATACACATAACATGGTCGAGCCATAAAGCGTGCATAGGCTGGCCTACCCAAAATGGCGTGATAGGCACTCTGGAAATCCACGACTTCAAATGTCAACTTCTCCTTACAGTAATGCTTCGAATCACCAAAAACCACGTCGAGGGCGATCTGGCCGAGTAATTCGGCTTTCTTTCCAGGAAGAACACCATGAAAACTCATATTGCTCTCACTAAGCTTGGACATCAGAATGCCCATCCCTTTCAAGGTCTCAGCGTAGAGGATGTTCAGACCACTGCCACCGTCCATCAATACTTTGGTCAGTCGAGTGCCTCCAACCACGGGGTCGACCACCAGAGCTTGCCTCCCAGGGGTGGCCACGCGAGCAGGGTGGTAAGACTGGTCGAACGTAATGGCTGTCTGAGACCATCTCAGGTAGGTGGTCGTCGTCGCGGGAGCGACCATGTTCACCTCCCTATTGATGACCTTCAATCGACTCTTGCTTACAACGTCAGCAAATATCATCAGAGTGGAATTGACTTTGGGATAACCATCGTATTCCTCTTCATCTTCACCTTGGTCCGACTCCTTCTCCTTCTCATTGGGTTGTTTCTCTCGGAACTGCTAGATTAGGAGTCGACACTGCCGGGTGGTATGCTTCGGGTTAATCAGATTACCTTCCTCATCTTTCTTCATGCGGATGTGGCACGGCAAATCCAGCACATCATTCCCTTCTTTATCCTTCACCTTCTTAGGAGGCCAGGGCCCCTTAGGTTTTCCCTTAATCTTTCCTTGATTCACTGCCGCAATCTCTCCAGGTGCCGCTGGCTCGGCCTTACGCTTCTGTTTCCGACTGGAGTTACCTCCACCGGCCTCTTGGCCAACTGGTTTGCTCTTCCCTCTACGGAGTCGATCCTCTTCTTCCCCGTTAGCGTACCGGGTGGCTATCTCCATCATTCGAGCCAGAGTCATATCCCCAGTTCGACCGAATTTCAAGACCAACTCCCTGCATTTGACGCCTTCCTTGAAGGCACACATAGCTTGATGCTCTGAAACATTCTCGACGGTGTGATGCAAAGTGGACCATCTCTGGATGAACTCCCTCAAAGTCTCATTCAGCTTCTGCACACAGTGCTACAACTCGGGCACTCCTCCTGGTCGTTTGCACATGCCCTCGAAAGTTCTCACGAACACCCGGGATAGCTCTTCCCAACTGTGAATACTGCCTGGAGTCAACTAAGTCAGCCATGCTCGGGTCGACCCTTCCAGCATAAGAGGGAGATGCTTCATCGCTATCTCGTCGTTACCGCCCCCAATCTGCACAGCCACTCGGTAATCTTCAAGCCAAGTTTCAGGCTTGGATTCATCGGTGACCTTACTGACCCCGGAAGCCAGCCTGAAGTTGGGAGGTATCACTGCTGCCCTGATGGCTCTGCTAAAATACTCGAGACTAGAAACATGCACTCGGCTGCCACTTGGACGATCTCTGCTAGGTTCTTCTCTGTGCGCTCTGTTCCGGTCGACCAGGCCTTGAACAAGGATAGACCTCGCGTCGAAGCCCGGTTCCCTTGGGTCGACTGAATTCCTGCGCTCATCACTGTGACGATGCCTATCATCATTTCGCCGAGGCACGTATGACGCACTCCTCGGAGGAGGCGTGGGTCCCCGACGACGATTGTCATGGTTGAGTGGATGATCATACTGGCCACAGCCTTCATGCCGCGGAGGCGATCTTGGGCTGTGAGCCGACTGAACTGTGTCCGCTGCAACGGATCTGCTGTGAATCCTATTCCGTGACTGAGATACCGCTGTATTATGCTCTCCTGCTGCCCTGAGCAGGGCCCAGATCTGCATCAGCCCTCTGCCCACTTCTGACTGGGAAGGCTGGATCGACTCTGCTATTCGGGCCGCAGCTGTGAGGTTCTGAATTGGAGTGCGGTATACCTTAGGTGGAGGCAGGAAAAGCTGTCGTCGACTGGATTCAGGGACCCGCTCCTGGGCGCGCTTGTCAAGAGCGCGCTGAAGGTTATCCAGTCGAGTGCGCTCAGCCAAGTTGGCTAGGCGCACCTCCTCCAAGGCCCGAGCCTCGGGGGTTTCTCCAACGATGGGCGTATGGAGTGCATCCATGTTGCGATGATGAAGTTCTTCCCTCTGCTGCGAAGAGAGGGGCTCGGGTCGGTATTCCTCATGGACGTGAGACGGATTGTCGCCTCCGTCTCCGTCGCCCTCGCAGCGGAACCCGGGCGGGATGTGAGGACCATTGACCATCAGGACTTCGGCCGCAGGATCGCTGCGATCGCACTCGGATGCGGTCCCCACGAAGCCAGTCGACAGATCGAACAGGCCGTGGAGGGTTTCGTCGGGCTCGATTGCCGCGACTTGATGGGTGGTCGAGAGACGAGCCACCACGTGTTTCACCCAGCGCTGAAGCCGTGATCGACTGGACCGGTTGCGATGGCGAACAGGAGGGAGAGAAAACACCGTCGGAGTTGACTGATACTAAGTCGACGGCTGCCGGAGAAGGACGCCGCGAATGCACGCGCGAAAGTGCGTCGCCCCTCGAACGGGGAGCGCCTCAACATCGAGCGGAGCTTCCTGAAGCCACGCCGAGTCGTCGGCGACAAAAACGAGCGCGCCGAGACGGATCTCGCGGCCCTCAACTATCTCGCCACCGGAAACCATGATGATGATCGAAAAAACTTGCAACTTCACCAATAAGTCGCTAAGACACCTGCCCCATGGTGGGTGCCAACTGTCGTGGTTCTAAGTCTGACAATAGAAAGGGGGGTAGGAATGGAGAGGCAAGATCTTAGCTATGGCAAAGATGTACACACGAGGTTTACGAGTTCAGGCCCTTCTCGGAGGAAGTAACAGCCCTACGTCTCGTTGCCCGGAGGCGGTCGATTGGATTATGTGTGTTGTGTTACAGAGGGTGCGAACCCTTGTGCCAGAGGAGGGGGGTGGCTTATATAGAGTGTGCCAGGACCCCAGCCTGCCTCCATTACAAGGGAACCAATGTACATAAAGTAAGGGGCGTTACTGGTAACGCCAACATTAAGTACTCTTAATGCTCATGAAGACTAAGGAGTGAATATCCAGCCATTGTTCGTCCTACCGACTCCTGGTATTCGACGTAGTCGAGTGGTTCCCATATGGTCGAGTGAAGGTAGAGAATTCTGGTCGAGTGATTGCATCGTCGAGTGGATTCTTGGTCTTTTCATCTTCTGGGGTAGTGACCTTGGGTAGGCTGTGTAGGTTAGGCCTATGACCCTACCCCAGGTCTGTATCCTCATCACATACTACTATCCAATAGTACCACAATTTCACTTATCTTAGGGGGCATGTTCAACTAGAAACAGGATAAGTGACAAATGATTTATGTCGCTCTTAACATAATAATAACCCTGGAACTATCCTAGGATTATTGTAACACCAATATGTAGTCGTAGGATATATATAGGATGTGTTTGGTTTGAGCTCGGGCTTGTCCAACAAACAAATTTGGCCAAGGTTCTGTTTGCCCATGAATTGGCTAGTGTTGGGAAGAAAAATGTACTAGAGTAGGCAAAGGGGAATTGGCATGCCCAAAAGTTGGCAACCGTCCAAACAAGGTCGAAAATTTTAGTCATGGCCAGAAATTGAATTGTGACAGCAGATGTGCAACACTGCAAGCAAACAAGTTCCTAAGGCACTAGCAGTAGGTCGCATCCCAAGTTTGGTCTCTATCATATTGAGCCAACTTGCTGTATCTAAATGCAAGAAGCAGATCCAACGGCCTGGGAACCAAATCCAACTGTTGAGAGCGACGATACTAGATTGGCAGGAATGAGATAACGAAAGCAAAGACTTCAAAGCTTTTGGATAATTAAGAACAGGCGGTGAACTGTAGGCGCCCTAGAACAATAGTGATTAAAAAAGCACTAGCACCCCCATCTTCTGCACTCTCCGCAGACTGCTAGCCAGATTGGCACATTGAGAGCCGTCGTGATACCAATTCCACTCCACACCCCTAATACCAAGAGCTGAGTATTCCATACAGAGAACTGTGACCAGTGGCTAGGGTTTTGAAGGGGTGGCGAGGTGGGAGGGAGAGAGGTAGGGGAACTCATGATGTGCTCCTTCTGGTCGGTGGTTCCCCCGTACTCGGGGCACCTGTCACCGATGCGAAGCAGCAGCGTCCTCCAGCCAGCGCTCATGGCGGCGGTGGCGGTGGCGGTGGCGGACAACAGAGACGAGAGAGAGGTGCCCGGTGCGGGCAGGAGGCGACTCGGGTCGAGGGTTTTGGTTTCGGTCAGTGCGCGGGGGTTTGACTCTATGGGAGACTGGTTAGCGTGGTTTTGTGGCGTGTTTGGTTGCCTGCATATGGCCCAGCCTAGCCCGGGAAAGATTGAGCCTGTTTGGTAGCCTGTGTTCACTGTGCGGTCCGTATCGCACGGAACTTAAAGCACGTCCAAATCAGGCCCCCGCGAGCCTGGCTCGGGCGAGGCAGGGAAGGGCGACGCGTTTCTCCCCTCGTGCGAGCAGGGAGATGGTGCGAGCTCGGCCACGTGGCCGAAAAATCGGCGGGAGGATTTCGGCTCACCTCCCTCCGAGTCCACCCCTATTTAGCCCCCTTCCTCACCGCCCCAACTCCCGCCATCATTCTCCCTTTGTTCAAGCTTTCCCGCCGACGCGCATCGGCACTGACGAGCAGGTAAGCGGCGCATCTTCATCGACCGGCGGTCCACAGCGTCGGTGCTCCTTCATTGGCCAGCGTTGATCTTCCACGACCGCCCCCCTCGTCCTCGAGCTGCAGTCCGTGAGTTCAATCCTCCTTTCTCTCTATTCCTTCTACCTAGGTCTGAGCTGCAACTAGGGTTTGATCTAGATGCATGGTTGATTAGTGGTCTAATCTGTGAGCTGGTATGGTTGATTGCTATGCTACGATTTTAATTTATTGTAGGGCTAGATGTTCAAGCATGTGGTAGACTAGATTAGTAGTAGAGTTTGAAGTTGAACCTTGTGCTTGTGTTGATTCAGGCTTACATCTATGATTTGTACCTATTGGTGGTCCATTTGTAGCATGTTGTTTGTTGTAGATGTGTGTTCGTGCTCATGGGCTGTCCGGTATGCTTAGTATGATAGTGATGAACCATATGTGCTTAGTATGATAGTCATGAACCATGTACATGTATGTTGCTGCTTTCCTGGATTGTCCGATATGTTGTGTGTTGTGCTTACCATCAATGCGTGCTATGATTGTAGGACATGACCACGCAGACGCAAGATCTTAGTCAGCCCCTTGTCCTGTCCGACAGCTAGTTTGCTCCATCGTTTGTCGAGGACTCGTAGCCTATGTCCGAGATGGCACCTGATTCAGAGGTGTTCGCGCTTGATTCCCTCTATGTGCCAGTAGTGCTCATTGAGGCAACACCCGCTGTTGCCGCTGCACTCAAGGTGGAAGCAGTAAAGGCAAAGAAGGATTGTAGGTCGAACAACATGAAGTGGCAGCCGTTCATGTCCATGTTCATGTTGAACAAGATGTGTAGCTCATCTCAAGTGGAGTTAGGACTAACAAGGGCTTCAAGGAGGTGCACTTGAACACCGTTGCGAAGCAGGTGTTCGAGTTCTGTGGGCAGGAGGTGTCTGCCACCCAGGTGTACAACCACCTAAGGAAATGGAGAGGTCGATGGATCCAAGTGTCCAAGCTAAGAGACCTTAGCGGCGCCTCATGGGATGAGAACACTTGCTCCATAATTCTGGAGACAGAGCACTACGTCGGCGATGTCACGGTTAGCTCACTACCCTTTTCCTTTTCATACTG
Source organism: Triticum dicoccoides (assembly GCF_002162155.2). NCBI lineage: Eukaryota > Viridiplantae > Streptophyta > Magnoliopsida > Poales > Poaceae > Triticum > Triticum dicoccoides. Next base: position 50,115,730 of record NC_041391.1, read on the forward strand.
TCCACCATTACCTACTCCTAATTTCAACTAACAACACTTGTGCTTCATTCTTAGGACCACCCAAGGGACACTGAGTTCCTCAACACACTCATACAGAACTACAGCCAGATGCAGCACATCTTCTCCTTTTGGCTGGCAACTGGGAAGCATGCCATGGGCTCGGGGGAGCCTCTTGGTTCTCCCATGCATACTTCCCTGGGACCCCGGACGTTGAGGTCCTTGATGGCCCTGACAAGCCAGCTGCGAAGCCCTTCGACAAGCTATTTGACCCCATCCATGATAGAAAGAGGAAGAGAGGAGGCTTGATGGAGGAGGAGATCAATGTCTTTTGCAGCATGACTGAGGCGGTGAAGGAGGTGGCAATAGCCATAAGGGAGTGCAAGCACCTCGACGTCCACCCTGACCTGTATGGCGCTATCATGACCCAGGGTGGCTTCAACGATGAGGCTCTCATGGCAGCTCTCAGCCACCTGCTCGATAACAAGGCCCAGGGTGTTGGGTTCGTTGCCACGGCAGACGCTCACAGGGTGCTATGGCTCAGGAGCTGGCTGAGCAAGCACTACTATTAGAGTAGTGCTGCCTGTGAGCATGCATGATCCTCGACGGCGATGGCGGTGGCGACGACGACGATGATAACGATGACGACGTACATTTTGGTGAGGTGGTATATACGAACCCCTCACTCTGATGGTGAACTTGCGGTGGTAGGACGACACCCTTTTTTGGATGTGGTGGTAGGTTAACACCAAGGTAGTGCTAGGTTGAACATGCTATGCCGTATGATCATGCATGCTTTACTTCTCTTCTGCTCCATTATTGTTTGTGTTCTACTTTGCTTGCTACTTGTGTGTTACATTGATTTGCTGCTTCAACTCTTGCTCTTGTGCATTGCTAGGGCAAGTGGTATGCCGATTTCATCGGTAAGTGATAATTCCCAAGTGCAGGGAATCATCGTAGCAATTCCCAAAGGTGGAAGTGATAAGTATGGAGCGTCGAACCCACAAGGAGCTAAAGGTAAGATCAATATTCTCTCAAGCATATCTGCCACTGATACGACTCTACGCACACCGAACGTTTGCTTCCAACTAGCAACGAGAAATAAAACTATGTTGTGGGTATGTAGAGGATAACTTTGTATGATATCGGATAGCTAAAACATAAAAGTAGGTGATGTTATAATAAAGTTAGAATATATTACTAAATATTATAAATAGCGAGTGTGGAATAATGGTGAATCGGTGTGCGGAATTGTCCTAGGCAATTGTTAACAAGACCGATAATCACTATTGCAGTTTCATATGAGGGAGAGGCATAAGCTAACATACTTTCTCTTCTTGGATCATATGCATTTATGATTGGAACTCTAGCAAGCGTCCACAACTACTAAAGATCATTAAGGTAAAACCCAACCATAGCATTAAAGCATCAAGTCCTCTTTATTCCCATACGCTACAACCTACTTGCTCGGGTTTGTGTTTCAGTCACTCACGCAACCCACTATAAGCGACTCATGAACGTATTGCAACACCCTACAGCGGGAATCCCTCACGCTTGCGTGACACGGAGGACACCATAGGACAACATCAAAGTAAAACATACAACTCATACCAATCTAGATCATCAATCAATCTAAAGTCAAAAGGTATCTACTCAAAACATCATAGGATGGCAACACATCATTGGATCATAATATGTGGCATAAAGCACCATGTTCAAGTAGGGATTACAGCGGGGTGCGGGAGAGTGGACCGCGTAAAAGAGATGAGGATGGTGATTATGATTGTGAAGTTGATGAAGACGATCACCGCGGTGATGATTCCCCTCCCGATGGCACTCCGGTGCCACCAAGAGAGAGGAGGAGAGGTTCTCCCCCTTGTGCTTCCTCCTCCATGGCTTTCCCCCTCTGGTCCTTGGCCTTCATGGTTATGATGGCCCCTCCGAGATCCTCCTCCATGGCCTCCGGTGATGATGGCCCCCTCCGGCAGGGTGCCGGAGAGGGCCTAGATTGATTTCTCGTGGCTATAGAGGCTTGCGGCGGCGGAACTTCTGATCTAGGTTAATTCTCGAAGGTTTATGTATTTATAGGAATATTTGGCATTGGTTTCACATCAGGGGGGTCTC